>NC_056751.1:450742652-451042652 GCF_019279795.1 Protopterus annectens
GACACTGGACCCTACCCAGTTCAGCTTTGTTAAGGGCAGATCCTGCCTCTTAAACCTGGTCAATTTCTTTGAAACAGTCACCAAGGTCATTGACGAGGGGAAGGTGGTCCACACAGCCTACCTGGACCTCGCAAAAGCCTTCAATACAATACCCCACTCGGGCATTATAGATAAGCTCACCAGCTTAAAGGACCACTACGGGCAAACAATGAAAAAACATATATTTTTTATCTTGCCATGATTTACTGCACTTCCTAAAGCTGCCTGCAGCAAAATAAGTGCTCTTTCCTAATTTTATTTTTTTTTACTCTCGTCTGCCCTCATGGGGGCAGACATTGTGATTCCTTTGGAAAGCTAAATCTGTCTCAATGTACAGACTGTGTGAACAAATAGCCCTACCATTTGTTGTCAGACTAGACTTCCATTCACTTAGAATGGACCACCTGAAAAAAAATGCCAAGTTTGAGAGTCTGCAGCTCATGTGTCATTGACTGGTATGTTCTGAGTTTTACAAATGTTGTTCCTACTGATGTACTACACATTCTCTGAAAGAAACTTGAAAAAGTGTCAACAAATTACTGAGATAAAAAAGACTTTTCACAAGGAGCAGTTTTGCAAGAACAAGGAAACGGCAAAGGAGATAGAAGTGAATATTGGCTCACAAAAAAAAAATGAAACGTACCACGCCACAAGCCACATGGTCCAACTCTCACGAATTCCACAAGGTAGTGAAATAAATACAGGACATCATTAGAGTTACGCTGCGCATATCATATGTAGTTGTGTAGCTTATGGCACTGCATTTCATTTTAGTTCTTAGTTTCATGGCACTGGAAGTTCCTTTCTGTTTGTGAATATTGGTTTATGTTATCAAAGTCATTACAAGAAAAAAGAGGAGCAAACAACATTGCCCATCTTTGCCTGGATGTTATTTTCAATATCAGCCCTCAACCAGAGTTGTGCTGTATCCTCTTACTGAGATATTAACTGAAATATGAAAAATATATTTCTCAGAATACAGCAAATAAATAATAGTTGTATTTCTGCAGCTGTACTACATAAAGTTCAAAGTTTCAGTGGACAGTTTAACCACACTGGTGTCAGCTTCAAAACAGAACATCAGTTATCATTTTTACCATGGTCCTTCCCATAGATCTGGTCCAAACTATGGAAAATGTCATAGACTTCTTATCTGAAACATACACAAATACATTTCTGTACGTATACTAGGAGAGATCATGTATTGAGCTTATTTTATGGGGTCTGCAAGGAAAAAGGAGAAAGAACATTATACTTGATTTGGACCAAAGATATGAGTAATTAATTAATTAATGTAAGTACAGTTATCCATCTTAATAAAGGGGGAGTGACTACAGACCCTGGGAATTATCGCCCCATTAGCCTGAAGAGTGTGATATGTAAGGCTATGGAGTGCACCATCATAGACCTAATTAACAAGGATATAGGGAATCTCCAAACTCTGGATCCCACGCAACTTGGTTTTGTGAAGGGTAGATCATGCCTGCTCAACCTGGTTGACTTCTTTGAGCCAGTCACCAGAGCTGTGGATGAGGTCAAGGCAGTACATACAGCCTACCTCGATTTGGCCAAGGCCTTTGATATCATTTCCCACTCAGGAATTACTGATAGGCTCACCAGACTAGGCATCAACCCCTATATCACTAGGTGAGTTGTAAATTGGCTCTCAGATAGAACCCACAGTGTGAAAGTAGCAGACTCCAAGTCAGATTGCCGACTAGTCATGAGTGGAGCCCCACAGGGATTGGTCCTGGGTCCTCTCCTGTTACTTCTCAGAAGTTCAGGTCAACATGGAGGGACTCTGATGGCCAAGTTCACTGACGATTGCAAGCTGGGAGCCATTACTAACTCCCCAAGTGATGTAGACATTCTACAGAAAGGCCTCACTGAGACCAACGACTGGTGTCGAAACCATGGCCTTAAGCTTAATGCTAAAAAATGTGTCATCATTCCCTTTGGGGAAAACTCAGTTCCCACTAATTACCTCATTGATGGTAGCCCACTGAATACTGAAGGCGTTATAAGAGATCTGGGGACACATGTTGATAGCAACCTCTCCTTCAACCACCACATTGCCACCGTGGTCAGAAAGTCCTTCTATGTGGCACATCTCATTACCAAGGGTTTTGCATCCAGGAAGAAAGAGGTCATCATCTCTTGCTACTCTTCCTCATTAGACCAATCATAGAGTGTAATGCCCCATTTGGCATGTACCTCACTAAACAGCTGCAACAGCTGGAAAGGCAACAAAAGTACCTCATGAAGAGGATCCTAGGCCTTAAACACATGCCGTACTTGGACAGACTCAAAAAACTCCAGCTTTTCTCTGCTCATATCATCTATTAAGAGCCAATCTCTACTTGACTTACAAAGCCATGTCTGACCCAGCCCTGTTAGAAATGTTACAACTAAAGAAATCCCAATCCTTCTGCACCATACACTCCAGCGACCTCAATCTCATCACCACAATCAACAGAACATGCTGGAAGGACAGGTTCATAACCCAAAGATTGCCTATGCTCTGGAATAGACTTCCCATACATGTCAAGCAGAGCACCTCATTGGCCCTTTTCAAGAGAAATCTTGATGAGTGGATGGGAAATAGAAAGTTCACCCCAGGGATCACTCCAGTGGCTCTACTTGATAGCAGCACCGGGAACTAACAGTGGTATGATGCCAGGGCACTTCTATGGGTTAGGCTTGTAAAGGCTCCAGGGTCGATGACCTAGTACACACCTATGAACCTATGTATAGAGAGGTTCTTATGTTTTTTAGAAAAACAGAGGAAAAAGAGAGAGTGTGAAGAGTCAATAATGAGGTGAGAGATGATGATGAGGAGTCAGTGAAATAAGAGCAATTTACTGTTCAGAAGTTGTAAAAGTTGCACTGGAGGTTAAGAAGAAAAGGATACATTGTTAAGGGTTGATATAGCTGTCATGTACAGAGAGAGTGGGAGAAATGTAGACAGAAAGAAAGTGGAATGTTAAGTAGAACAGCATTATAGGTGTGGAAGGAAAAGATAAAAGATGCACAAATGAAAAGGAAATAATGAAGTTTAGATTTTTAGAGAATGAAAGTGGCTATTTAATGAATTTAAATAGTGAAATATGATTTCATGATATATAATTATAAACAAACTATGTATTCATTTCTCTTTAGATAAACTAGTGCACAATGACGTGAATTCATTGTTGTATCACCAGGCACTGCTGGCTGACTGTCACAGAGTGCCTTTCATAACAATCTCATTATATGGCATATATACAACTGATATTTAAAATATGCAAAGTTTCATTACGTGCGCTTCAGGCATATCAAGATCTTCTTTTACCTATGACTCAGAGTAAATTCCTTGTGTTGATTTTTTTCATGTCTAGGAACCTACCCTTGTGCCTTACTTTCACATCATTACTTTTTAAACCATGACATGTTAATGCAAACACTCCAGAAAATTTGTGAAACTCTGACAACTATAATATTTGGTAAAGACCAATCCATTTTAAACAATCTGATTTAAAATAAAAGGAACCATCGTCAAACACTGTATAACTAGCTAAACACTGCAGTCATAAGAATTAATTTTAGAAAGTTGTTGGAGTAGGAAGGGTTTGCCTACAAATGATCATTCATCACTTCAAACTACTATGACTGTCTGGAATGAACCAGTTGATCTTAGGCTGTAGTATTTCCCATTCTTTTGGCTTGGGTGGAGTGCAAACTGGCATGTACTGAAAGTGTAAGCAAACAAGCACAGCAAAAGGGGTACAGTTTTATTATTGTTTTACTTGGTACCATTTAATAAAATAGCATTTCCTAAACATTCTCAAGTCATGCATCCCTGACGCATAAAAGCACACAGTTCATTACAACAGGTTTTCCATCAGCAGAAAAAAAAACTTTATGGTCTGTTTATTTTTAGATTTTCAGTGAAAGCATTCCCTTTTTAATATGTGAGAGGGCTACTTGCAAAGTAATGGCTGCTCTTTCACTATTTTGTAAACTTCTCCTGTCACAGGGATAAAGAGTCGGTAAGTTAATGCACCTGCAGAAGACACTTGGGTAACATGGCAAAAATTCAAGCATGTCTAGGAGAGCACTTAGATGACCCTGGAGTAGTACCTGCAGATGCTGATTGGCATGACTTGAGTTAAAATGTCTGAGTGTGCAGGTAGACAGATGGTACGGGAGGTTCAGTCCTAAGAAATGCGAGGTATAGCAGTGGAGCTGCAACACCTTTCACCTAAAATAACAGGTGAGGAGCTATAACTTACTAGTAGCGAGGATAAAAGGATCTAGGGGTGTGATTACAGCTATAATGGAGCACCAAAACCAAAGTGAGAGGGTCACAGCAGCAGCTGACAGAATGCTGGGGTACAATATCCTACTGTACTGGTCTCTGATCAGGCCAACCTTCAGTAGTATATGCAGAACATCACAGAAGGTGAGAGATATAGACACAGAAAAACACCTGAGGTATATGAGTGATAGTAGGGCAAGAAATCAGAAATGTAGCTCTTCTTAAAACAGCCTAAGAGATTTGGAGACATAATACAGGTTCTCAAGTTCACATCAGAGAAATGTCGAGAGCTAACTAATGATAGAGGTAAGGAGGGGTCAAAAGCACCAGAATATATCAACTACCAACTTCAGGCATCTGGGAAACTATTTCAAAGGAAAATTAAGATTCACCAGAATGGAATAAATCAGGAGGTGGATGAGAAAGAACTCACAACAGCATGAAGGGGGCATGGCATTGAAGAAGAAAAGGGACAGAGAACAAAGGTAGAAAGAACATGAAACGCATTAAAAGAACCAAAGGTAGAAAGAACATGGAACGCATTAAAAGAACCAAAGGTAGAAAGAACATGAAACGCATTAAAAGAACCAAAGGTAGAAAGAACATGAAACACATTAAAAGAACCAAAGGTAGAAAGAACATGAAATGCATTAAAAGAAACAAAGGTAGAAAGAACATGAAACGCATTAAAAGAACCAAAGATAGAAAGAACATGAAATGCATTAAAAGAACCAAAGGTAGAAAGAACATGAAATGCATTAAAAGAACCAAAGGTAGAAAGAACATGAAACACATTAAAAGAACCAAAGGTAGAAAGAACATGAAATGCATTAAAAGAAACAAAGGTAGAAAGAACATGAAACGCATTAAAAGAACCAAAGGTAGAAAGAACATGAAATGCATTAAAAGAACCAAAGGTAGAAAGAACATGAAATGCATTAAAAGAACCAAAGGTAGAAAGAACATGAAACGCATTAAAAGAACCAAAGGTAGAAAGAACATGAAACGCATTAAAAGAACCAAAGGTAGAAAGAACATAAAATGCAATAAAAGAACACACTATATAGTTTGGCTCTATATTGAATCAGCAAATGCTTAAAAAAATGAATGCTGATTCATCGACTCTATTTCAGCGAACGCTGAAAATCCCAAACACCCAGAACAGCAAATTTTTTCTCAGGGGAAAAAAATAGCTGGGCCGGTTTTGGGAGTTTGGCATTTCCTCCACTGTGGTGCGATCTTGGAGTTGGTATATTTAAGTAGGGGGTGTAGGGGGCAAAGCCTCCCACATTAAATACCATTTTAACTTTTTTTTTTTTTTTTTTTTTTGTGGAACAGCGATTTTTATTTTCCCTGGGGAAAAAAAATCGCAGTTCCGAGTGTTCGGCATTTTCAACATTCACTGAACTAGGGTCGATTAGTAAGCATTCGCTTTTTTAAGCATTCACTTATTTAATATAGACCCTATAGTTTGATTGCCTTTTTCTGTATCAAGCAAATGTAATGTAATGCATATATGTGTGTGTCTGTGTGTGCCTGTGAAGGTATATATATATATATATATATATATATATATATATATATATATATATATATATATATATATATATATATATATATATATATATATATATATATATATATATATATATATATATATATATATACACACACACACACACACACACACACACACACACACACACACACACATATATATATATATATATATATATACATATATACACACAGACACACACACACATATATATATATATATATATATATATATATATATATATATATATATATATATATATATATATATAGAGAGAGAGAGAGAGAGAGAGTGTTCTACCTCATTAGGAAGACATACCACAATGTCAACAGCACGAAACTTGACTTTAAAAGGTTAGCTTTGGAGATACCAACACAAAACTGTGGGTGTGTGAGTAAAATCCTTAATGCATGTAACCCTCAAAAAAAAAATAACATGTTTTTTGCAGAGGGGTCAAGCCCCCAGTTAACTGTATATACTAATTCTAAGATCACATAATCCCCAGGGAAACAGAATATTCCCTCTTCCCGAGGATTGTCAATTTGTACAACTATTGATCTTTGCATATGTTGACTTTTTGCGGTTCACTTTCTTGCTGTCGACATTGTGATGAGTTGACCTAGCATGGGAGGAGTATGCAAAATAGAATCAATCTTTTTTTTGCAGGGGCAGGTCCCTGTATGTCACTCTCACCAAAAAAAAGATACTTTTTCTACAAACCAAATTCAACAGTCAGGAAATTTGTTGCCTTAAATGGCAGTCAAATAGTTTAAGTGGATATAAATCATATATGTTTCTATATCTATATGTATGTATATCATGTTTCTGATGACACTGAGATCATACAACGTCAAAGAAAAAGAAGAAACTGCCTCTCATATGGATGCCGGTCATTTGGTTGAATGTCATTTCTGCTGGATAGCAACTTATGGTGTAATTACTGAAAACACATTTAGCTGAAAGGCCATTTCATTGACTATAGCATAGCTATACCTGTTTTGATAAAACAGAAGTATAACATGCAAATAAATGAAAACATTTTATCTATTGATTGGTGTTACCTATACATTACCAGTGATGGTGTGATTTCTATTTGTGCACTGACAAATTACTGTCTGTGTGTGGCATTTTTATTTTTCTTCCTAGTTGTGCTGCCATGAATTTATTCTATTTATATAAAGGGGTAAGGAGCAAAGGACAACTTGCTACCTGCAAAAAACTCTTTGAAACATTTTCACTTTTGAGATTTTCACTGTATGACATTTCTATTTGAAATTTGATTAAAAGTTGTTTCAGTGAAATGGGATTTCAGACTCATTTGCATGTGACAGCTCCCATAATGCAGATTTGAATGAGCATGTGTGCATTCTCTTATTTATGGAGATAAAACCAATGGAATAGGACATTAAACAGTTTTGATAAGGCACACAGCCTAAATGAAACACTTGTATAACTCACAGAATATATGACTTACTAAACTATACCAATTCAATGCATTATAATGCACACATAATTATAATAGGTATCTCTGGCTTAAAATTGCTAATACAACTCATTGACTAACTGTATCAATCAAATTACACTGATGAAACTTTTTGAAAACAAAGAAATAATAAAAAAAAAAACAAAAAAAACAAAAAAAAAAACAAGTATTTGTGCAGGAGAGCAAGTTCCCTGAACCCCCACACATATAATATACAGTATATGTGTATAATATATATATATATATATATATATATATATATATATATATATATATATATATATATCTATATATATATACACACAAGGTGTATCTAAGTTAAAACTGCAAAGAGGATCAACCTCTTCTTTTAATACATATAACAATATACTCTTGCTGATTTTCAGTTATATTCATAAAACTAATTAAAAATAAATGCTATCCTATTTTCAGGCAGTGCAAGCATCCTACTTTGTGCTTTTATTCAACATTTTGTTTTCTAAACAAATTGTATATGTATGTATGTATTTATTTCACATATACACACACACACACACATATATATATATATATATATATATATATATATATCTATATATATATATATATATATATATATATATATATATATATATATATATATATATATATATATATATATATATATATATATATATAAATATATATATAAATACATGTAATCATGGCTATAATTCTTACTGCAGTGAGAAGTAAATGTGAACTGGTTTCTCAAAATGCATTGGGTTAGTTGGTATCCATTCCAATTACTACAGAAAGAAGTGAGCACAACCTGCATTAAATAAAACTCTTGTGAATAATAACATCTAAACAATCACTACTCATTGCAGATCTAAGTTTAAGCCTGCATTGATATAGCTGCTCTTGCTTCACATAAAGCTCTTGCAAAATGTAAGCAACTGGGAGATGTATGCCTTTCAGGTTCATATGGTTTAGCTATCTCCTCAGCACACACAAAGGCAATTTCTTTACATAAGGAAAAAAATCATATTTGTGTCTGTCATATTTTCTTCATTGTATACAAGAAAGATTCAAACTTGCCTCTATTTTTCTAGACAATAGGTTCCTGCATTCTTGGAAACAACCACTTTATTGTCTTTCACATGATTCGAATTTGCTTATTACTAAACTTCTAATAGCAGACCCCCAGACCATAAGGCAAGCACTGCACTTCAAAATAGCAATGAAACTCAGTGACTGGTAAAAAAAAATGAACGACTTTCATTTCTTTTTCAGAATTGCACCCTGGATAGAGAAGATGTGATTCAAAATGTAATCCCATGTGGGGTGTTGATTACATTTTATAACTGCTTTCAGTACGACAGTAGAAGAATAAATTAGTTTCTGCATTCTGCAAGGAAATTAACTGCTGCTTCTGTCATTGATAATTGGTATTCAAATTGTTTTATATTGGTGTTTTCATAATAAATAATACTACGTTCACTTTACCTGCACATTTATTTAAGCGATAAAGACAAAGGCATTTGCAGATTTCAGCCATCTTCCATGTGTGTTTCAGCTTTATAAAAAGGAAAATTAAAAAGAACAGCTGTATGAAATATTGATATATCTGAGCAGGTGTACAAGCGAGTGTAATGAAGAAGCAAGAGCCAATAAAACTGAGAAGTTGCTTGGGTGACAGGTGACATAAAATCACCATGCAGGGCACCACTGACAGAAACCTCAAACAAAACGAAGCACTGTGCAAATGCTAATTCTAAGGAAAGGGCCCTACAACTTTAGTACATTACCCACAGATGCTTTTGTAAAAATGGGAAAAGTAAAGTTAATGACAAACAGAAGCAGTGAAAAAAATAGTAAGCTGGGAGTGAAGATTTTAGAACAGATTTGTTTGAGAAAATGGAGCATCAGAAAGAAGACTGGATTTTACAGGAGGAGGAATGAAGAGAAGGCCGAGTAAAGGATACATTCAGGATGATGAATATAAAAGGAACACAGGACACAATAACTTGTTATAGTATGTGACAGCATGTTGTTTCTTAATGTTTTCAGCTAAACAACGAACCTTTTATCCTTTAAATAAAATCTGCACTTGCTTCTGCTTGTCAGTAATTTTGTCACTACCCCAATTAAGCTTGTTGTAACCTAGACAAATTAGGGCAGCATAACTTCAATCAGATTTGAAACAGCAGCCAAACATATTTTTCTCAGCTTTATAATGCATTTCACAGCTCTCTCTCTCGTGTTTCAATGAGTATAGACTGACTTTCAGAGAGCACTCCCTCACATACCTCTCTACCTCTTACAGCAAGAAATCTGGACAAAGCCACAAAGAATGGGGAGACAAAGGCCCAGAAATACACTTTTTTAAATATTGCTCTTACAGACTTAGAAAGTTGATAGAATAAATTTTTGCATTAGCATGCATTTTCTGAAGGATGTGAAATGTGAAACTCAAATGTCTGCCATTTTTTTCTGATTTCAATTCAGTTCTGAATGAATTGCTAGTCATTTGTCAGAAAATTTAAATTTTATGAGAAATAGGCCAAAAATATGAGGCAAAAATCTGGACGTTCTGTGAAAATCTGGAGTGTTGAGAGGTATGCCCAGTCACTAAAAAATGCAGCCAATGCAAAAAACATAACTCATCAAATTAAGGAAGTCTAATAGTCACAAAGATGAAAATTTTAACTCATCGCTAAGTCCTTTGATTCCTACTGACTCTCATAACATTAAACCCATTGATTCCTGACAGGTCTGCTCCTAGACCCTGTTTAAAGCCATGGCTTATTTGTTTTGCAATTTCCTTTACATGATGAGAGTTACAAAGAAGTGTAAAGCTGGAAAGTTCTTTCTTAGATGATATGCTGTACAGTGATAATATTATCAAAAATCCTTGTGCTTCTGCAGATTGTATGCTGCAAATGTATAAAGAAAAAATTTTTTTTTTTCAGAAATTGTTAGTAATATGGCCAAACAAATGCTTCTCTGGAAACATGCATGATATGCCCATTATATCAGTACAAAAGGAATTCATCTGTTCAACAGCTTTCTAATGCTCTATGGGAAGCTATGATGCAACATTTAAACAAATAATATTTTAACACTATTTCATATCAGCTGTATTTCTCAGCAAAAATGTGACTATCAGATGGCAGGTACCAAAGTCAAAGTTGTATGCATGACATTTCCATTGATATGTAACAAGCCTAGGTAGTACAGTAAAGTTTTGGGAAATTACACAAAGTATGAATATCATGTATATAACATTTTCAGAATATTTAAAAACAGTATTAATCTATTAAACCATGCTCTTGATAGCAAGTAACAGAGGCAAAGTTTCAGTGGTGCAACAGGGAGCATACTCAGCTTTGAAGCAGAAGGCTGTCTGTTCAATTCCCACATGTGAGGAAGATTTTTTTTGACACTGCAGTGCAGCATAAGGGTGGAGGTGCTGTACTCCTGAATGTGCTGTCCTTCAGATGAGATGTTGGGTTGGTGGTAGCTCAGGTGAATGTAAAAGATCTCATGGCACTATTGAAAAGAGTGGGAGTCATTTATTTATACATAAAAAAATCTTATTTACAACATATTTACATAATGCAATTTTACAAATGTATAGATATATAAATATATTTACACATATTTATAATTTTGCTTACAATCATAATACATTTTCATCCCTATTAGACTCTCATTACTTTTTCCATAAGCACCATCTGATTTTACTTAATACTGTTGATAAAATCAATTTACCATTAAACATAATTTTATTTTTTTCATTCCATATAACCCATATGACATAAAATAACATCTATTTTATCACATTCTTTACTTTAATTCTTATAATATCCACATGTAATCATATCCATGTTTAATTCATCCACTTCTTTTAGATCTTCAAAAAATCCTCTATACATAGGTTTCCCCATAACTTTTTTTACTCCGTTAGATTTCAGAAGTATCTGATCAGTAGTGTTGTGTTCTTTATGATATAAACATATTGTTATTACTTTTCTTTTTATATGGCATATTTCCTTTTACTGGTAATTAATTAATTAATTACTAGTCTCCAAAAAATCTTGACATTCTATTTTCTGATTACACCATTTGCTTCTTTTTTTTATAACTTTCTTTTTTTCCATCTGTTAGATTTTTCCATGGTTTTACTAGTAATGTTTTATCATTACATCCTTATACCATATTTTTCTATAACATCAATTTTGGTAAGATTTTATTTCTTCCTTTATGCACTCTTTTTTTCTTTCAATTTTGTTTACCTTACCCCAAAATCCATCATACTTATACAGTTGTACTACTGATCTCTCATCTTTTTTATTTATCCATTTTAACACTTTGCACAAATTTAATACAGCAGCATATACCACTCTGTTAATTAAATGTAAACCTCCTTCCTCTTTATTTCATACAAAACTACTACTTTTACTGGGTTTAATCTAGAACACCATATAAATGAAAAAATAATATTTGCAATAAGTATGCTATTTTTCCTCATTACTGAATTTAACAAATAAGCCTTTTTCCCCTAAATGATAATGTACATGTTCTCCAGAAAATATGTTTGTTTTATTTATTCTATTTTTCCTGTTGAATTCTACTTAATCTTTATTCCCAAATGTTATACCTAACACAGACATTTCATTCATTGTAAAATACATACCAGCTATCTTTACTTCATCAGCAAAACCTTTTCTTTCCTCTTTAATTAAAGCCATCCTTATAATCTCTAAGCACTTATTTGCACAAATTATTACTGTTTTTTGCAATTATTATAATGAAATCTGGATATGTTAAAAACTGGAATTCTTAACCCTTCAGGTGTTATATACCCCATCTCCTTCATTTTGTAATTTATTTCAAATGCTGTCATATTCATAACTAATGCAAAGAGTATATAACTCATTGGGCATCCATGTCTTATACCAGTCTTCATATGCTCCTCTTGACTTAACCATTTACAAGTATTTTTACTTTATTAGTTTACACTGATATACATAATTTCCTAACCTTCTCACTTATATTATATTCATCCATTATTACCTGTAGGATTTCATGTCCAGTTATATCAAATACCTTACAATGGTCTCTTATCATGATTTTAGCTTCTGCTTTTATTTTCATAATTTGATCCACAACTTCTCTATCATTAATATTTCTTGGCAACCTCCCCTTCATATTATACATACTACTTTTTATATTTTCCATTTTAGTTTCAAATCCCTTTTGTGTTATTTTCAAAAAGGTCTTATAATCATTATTGTTCAATATTATCAGTCTCCATTTTTTTAATTGCCTTCTATCTTCCTTCATCCACATGAATTTAAGTATTCTACACCATAGTTCTTCGTTCATAAAACCTGCACTTAACCATTCATTCAAAATCTTTAAAAATATTTTTGACAAATCCTTATTTTTTATACATTTCATACCCTATTCCTCTTGCAGCCAAATCTATATTTACTTGCCCTAATAATTTATCTAGCTCATTTAAAGAAACCTCCTTTTACACCCCTTTATTGTCTTTTTCTGTTAACTTTTTATTTTAGTTTCCAAGTTTTTTCACTACCTCCTTTTTTTAAGTATTTCTTGAACATATTGTGCTACATTATTCATAATTTATTTCTGACTTCTATTTCTCATTTTCACATTTTTTTCACTCATTACACTACCATAATCTTTTACTAATCTGCTTGAGTTACTTGATACTTATCTTTTTCATTGTAAAAAAAATATCTTGGCTTATATAATAATTCTGATATTTTTCTTCATTTCTTCCATAGTATTTTCTATCATTATGTTCTAAATCTTCTAATGCATCATTATATGTTCTTTTTATTTTTTCTACTTTTCTCACATTAAATTGTCACTGTAAAAATGTATTTTTTTATATTTTCCTTAAATATCTTCCACCACTCAGGCCAATTTTTTATAAAATGTTCTTATAGTAATATGATCTTTCCATAAATGTATTACCAATCACTTTTCTTCTTCATTCTATGCTTTCTCACTTATCCATTTTATTCCTTTGTCTATTTTTATGTATTCCTTGTTTTCCCTTTTTTCTAGGCATACTGCAATATGATCAGAAAATCCTGTTTCAACTACTTCTATGTCTCCATAAATAACCTTTCCGATACTATAACATAACCTATTTCAGTTTTATACATGTTTTTTGTAAGTCCATGATTTTTTTTCCCAAAGTTTTAGCTTACCACATCTTTTAACTTCTAACATTTATCTTATATCATTTCCTTTCTTTTTATGCATACCTCTTATATCAAAATTAAAGTCTCCTCTTATTATAATATTCATATTTATCACTGCATAGTTTAAAATCTGATGACGTAAGCATATAATGTTATAACTCTATATACTTTTTCTTTCCATTTAAAATAGGTAATGCTTAATCTTCCCATTTTTGCTAAGGTTACAGCTATATCTTTAATGTGTTTCTACATAATATGGCTATTCCAGAACATCTCTCATTTCCCAAATTTCATATTATTTTTCCTCCCATAGTTTCTCTGTTTGTAACATTTCTTCATTTGTTAAAAATCGTGTGCCTTCTAATATGATTACATTTATATCACATGTATTACACCTCTCCAAAATTCCTATTTTTCTTATTATATTCTTAATACTATTCACATTAACAGAAAACAATCTAATTTTTTCATTTCCCCCATTCCTTAGATTCATGATTTCATAAGTTCATAGATAATTACTAGGCTAGCTTTCTAAATAGGCCATTCTAAGAATAGTCAATGTCTTTCCCAAAGGTGAGAATCAAACACTATATCTTGTGTCTGTGAGTCAAGTACCTTAATCAGGGTTCATTTAATCAAAACTTACTTTGTTGACCACCTCTTCATCGAACACCTTTTCATCAAAGTCTCAAATCAGTGAATGGAATTTTAATCAAACTGTTTCTCAGGGCAAACCAATAATAGGCCATCCTAGCAACTGTAGAAAAAACAAAAACTTAAAAACCTATCCTGGTGGGAGGGCTGCACCCAACATACCACCCCTAACTAAATATATCAACTCTGAGATCACTTTACAGTGGGGAAAAGGGCAAATTCCATATGGTGGCCAACCACTGGTTTGCCCTGGGAAAATCTTTGATTAAAAGTCCATTCACTGATTTCAGACTTTGATGAAAAGGTGTTTGGTGAACAGGGGTTCAACAAAATGAGTTTTGATTAAATGCTATAGAGCCTTTAATCATTATACTAGTCCCCAATCCTTAGATGTATATATTGTTTTTCACCCATTACATCTTTATTTTCTATTTATCCCTTTAAATTTTCAATTTCCATCAATAAAATTTTCCCCTTTACTAAGTCCCAGTCTATATCTATTTCAGAACCTTCTTCTATATCTTCTTTATTATTTGTTTCTCATCTAACTATTCTTCAATTTCTACTACTCTTAAAATTTCTTCTCTTTGTTCATTTTTTTTCTTCCTTTTTCCTTACTCTTATTTTCAGTTTTGCAATCTATCTACAAATGTCCCATCTTTGTTATATTTATAATATTTCAATTCACATATTTTTGCATCATGTCCCATTTCCCCATAAATGTAACATTTTCTGTTTTCAGAGTTACTTATCAAATAGTCTTATTTTCCACAAAATCATGTTTGTCCCCAGTATTTTAAAATGCCCCGTACCCCCCTTCACATTTATCAAGCTTGCTATATGCATATTTTTTCTCTTTCTATTTTTAACATAATATTACAGCCCCTACCATCAGTCCATAAACCCCTTCTATCATAAATGTTCAGTACTTCTTTAAATAAAGCTTTCAAATGTTCTTTCAAAGTGTCTCCATCTACCTCTGTTTGCCTGTTAAATGCTTTTATCATATACAGATTTCATGGGTACAATCTTTCTTTTTTTTCATATTCTCTAAAAAAATATCATTTTAAATATCAGTCTCAAATATAATATCATAAAATGTCACTCTGTTAATAAGAATAAATGTTCTTTCCTCATGTGCTTTTACACCCAAAGGATCTATTAATTTATGCCATGCTTTATCCCTATCCATTTATTTGTATTTACTTTGAATCCTTACCACATACTTGATTTTTCTGCTTTCTTTAATATTATTCTACTTTTTCCTTCTTTTACTTTCTGTGCATATGTTTTCTTTTCCATCTCACCGCTTTTCTTCAGGACTGTCTCTGCATTCTCTTTTTATATTTCTTCAATAATGTCCCCTCCCCAGGAAACATCTCCTTCATTTTCTGTCTCACTCCACATCTTTAAGCAAATCATCTCATAAACCCTCTTGAGTGGAGGGTTGTAATTACACATCTAACATTTGTTGGCTCATCTACATCAAACAGGTTTATTTGAAACATTTCCTTAAAATCTTGCACACATCCTCTGGTGTCAATATTTGCTTTCTCCTTCATTTCTATCACCACTCCATCGTCTCTTTATCTCTCTAACTTTCTCCCTGTTTCTCCATACTGCCTCTGTGTCTGGAACAAAAACAGGAAGCTCTCCTCCAAAATGAGTCCTACTCACAACAATGACAAGTAGGGGAAGTTCCTCAATGCCCTAGCCTGATTTCCCCTAGTAGTATATATTCCACCTAGGGTCTCTCCTGAAGGGAGGCTACCATTCGAGTGGGACTAACAAAAACAATGAAGGATAAATAAATAAGTCTTGTGTATAAGATTTTATCTTTTGCTTACCTATAGTTTACATAGTTTTTATAATATTAATTCTAGTATGAAAGTATTGCTAATTTTCCTATATTCTTTAACAAACCCATGCATTTCTAAATCTGTTCATGTTTCCAACGTTGCTTTATAGGACGTTTTATTGCACCCTTGTTTTGTATATGTCTCCTCCTACATAACAGCATCACATCTCTACCATTTTTGCAGAACACTTTTATTGATTTTTTTTTAAATAAACTATGCAGCACTATAAACACTCTGTACACCTTTCTGTCTATTCCAATTCCAAATTACCAGTTTTACACATAAATCTTGGGTTTCTACTCAGACTGATGATTTAATGTAGTTTCTGACTCATGCCCTGCATTGTCAATGTGTATTTGTCTGTGTGTCTCATATATATATATATATATATATATATATATATATATATATATATACACACACGCATACACATATATATGCATGCAAACATAACACACATTTTAATTATAACATCAATAAATGTGGCAAGTTTTACTGACCAACCAAAATCATAAAATGTTCAGCCCGAAACAGTAGTTATGGCAACACAATCAGTAAAACAGTTCACTGTACCTATCCAGGCTTGTCCAAAGGGCAGTTTCAGGTGTACTCTCTGGTCCAACTGGTGAATATGGGCATTTTGAGGCAATGTAACAATTGCCTCATGTACAGATACAACCCTCTCATCCTTCTACCAAACACTAATACATGCGAGAGATGCAATTATACAGCCAAACTGGAGGCTAAGCTCTCTCAACCCAAGACTGGACCAGGTAGTCAAGAGGAGAAGGAAATTACTTGCATCACACCACCAGTCTCACATAGACCCATGAAACCAGCACCGGCAAAAACACACACAAATACACGAAAACATACTCAGAGGCTCTAAATAAAAATCTGCAAAAGCAACAGAGACTTCCAAAGCAGACATCCAAGTAACCTCCATCCCCCAACACAAACCATGAAACACATACTTCACAAAACCAGTGTGCCATGCAATCACAGCCCTTAAGGCAAAATAACATACCCAACACACTAGTAATAGGTGACTCTATAGTCAGGCACACTGATGTCCCACTCACTAGAAAGAACAAGGAGAAGGTTACTGTTAGCTGCCTGTCAGGTGCCAGGATCTGCCACATAACACAAGCACTCACGTTACTCCAGAACAAGTACAAATATGATTCTGTCTTTGTCCATGTTGGTGTGAATGACCTGAGCCATACCTCCTTGGACTACATGAAAAGAGACATGGAGGAGATCTCTGATCACGTAGCCCAGGCCGGCATGACCTTGACCCTGACTAGCATCCTGCCCCACCAAGAATGATACCATGGTATAGAGAAAAAAATATCAATTTCAACAACTGGCTAAGCTTCTGGTGTCATTCAAAGGGGATCCAGTGTCTGTCAGCCTGGGATGACATGCTCAACAAGCCACACTGCTTTGCTAGAGATGGCCTGCACCTGTCACCCTTAGGCTTTCAAATGCTGGCCAAGGCTCTTGCCACCCCCATAGTGCCTTTTTTAGGCAAGGCTGAAAAGAAAAACTCATTGCCGTAAATAGCACAAGTAACAAAAAACTGAGGGTAGTGTTACTCAATGCCAGAAATCTAAACCTCAAAATGCATGCACTCGAGGCACTCCTCAGTATGGAGAAAATCTATATATGTGCAGTAACAGAAACCTAGTTTAAGGCTCCAGAGAGCACCACAGCACTACCAGGCTACAACTCATACCATACATTTTGGCCACAAAACCCGGACCAAAATACAAAAGGCGGGGGAGTATCCATATTCATCAAGGATACCCACACCTCCAGGTTAGTGGCACAGCACAATACTTCAGAGATCATCCATGTACAACTAACAACAGGCAAAACTGCTATTCAAATTATAGCTTACTACAGATCACCCACCATGTCCCAGGACCCCCTCTCTGCATTCCTGGAAACACTGGGAAACATAAAGGTCCTACCAAACACCCTGATATTGGGTGATTTCAATTACTCAAACATTAACTGGGAGAACTACTCAAGTACAAACTCCCTTGCCCAACATTTCCTAGAATTTATAAGCACAAACACCCTGGATCAACTGGTCAGCACCCCCACCAGAGGTGACAACATATTGGACCTGCTTATCACCAACATGGGCAACCGGTGTTCCATACTGGAGGTCAACCCCTCACTGGTTAGAGCTGACCAGAAACTAATCACTCTGGCTATCAACATTCCTCCCCCACTCCCGGTCAAAGAAGCCACCATGAAAAACTTTTCAAAAGCAAACTTCACGTTACTTAAGACCGAGGTGGGAAGTTTCAAAGCCCCCATGCTAAAGGATAACACTGTCCAAGCTGCAAAATCCTTTACCAATGCACTCTATAGGCACCTACAAAAATGCATGGATCGTGCTATCCCAAACAAAACCAAGACTCACTCCTCCAAGAAAAGTAAACCGGTCTGGTGGACCCCTGCCATAAACAAGCTATACAATAGAAGGAGAAAACTAGTACAGAAAAGAGTAAAATCCCGAAAAGGGAAGACATCCCTGATCAGTATCAGCAAGAAACTAAGTTCCCTCATAAAATCATCCAAGGCTAGCTTCGAAAGAAAAATTGCCAAGGACTCCAAAGATAACCACAAGGCATTCTTTAGCTATGTCAAGAATCTAAGTGGCAATTCTCAGATCTGCTCAGAGTTAGTGCAGAATGCCACAAAATACACTGAACTGACCGATATAGCCAACATCCTGGCAGACAGGTTCAGTGCAAACTTCACCCCCCTCTCACCCCCAAAAGGGCCCATAACTATACCAGAAGAATGTATTGCCCCTGAAATCACAGACACTCAAGTTAAAACAGCCCTCTCCAAAGCCAAAAACACAGCATCAGTGGGACCAGACAGTGTCTCAGGCTGCATCCTCCACGAGCTCAAAGATGAACTAACCCCTCACCTAAATACACTGTTTAAACTCTGCCTCTCCACAGGCTACGTGCCCACAGAGTGGCACACAGCAACAGTTATTCCACTCCACAAAGGTGGAGCCAAAATGGACCCCAGGAACTATCGCCCTATAAGCCTGACTAGCTTGGTCTACAATGCTATGGAGTGCATCATCATGGATCTCATTAACAGAGACATTGGGAACCTCCAAACTCTGGACCCTACCCAGTTCGGCTTTGTTCAGGGCAGATCGTACCTCCTAAACCTAGTGGACTTCTTTGAGACAGTTATCAAGGCTATAGATGAGGGAAAGGTTGTCCACACAGCCTACCTAGACCTTGCAAATGCCTTCAACACCATTCCCCACACAGGTATTATAGACAAGCGCACCAGCCTGAACATAAATCCCTACGTCACGAGATGTGTCACCAACTGGCTCATGGACAGAGTTGCGGGAGCTAGGTCTGACTCTAAACCGGTTACAAGTGGTTTTCCCCAGGGCTCAGTCTTAGGACCCCTCCTGTTCGGCATATACTTCTCAGAGGTACAGGCAAGCACAGGAGGACTATGGCTGACCAAGTTCACAGATGAATGCAAACTAGGGGCTATAATTGACTCTCCAGCTGATACAGACATCCTCAAAAAGGGTCTCACTGAGACATATACCTGGTGTCAAAACCATAGCCTCAAGCTAAATACCAAAAAGTGCATAGTCATCCCCTCTGGAAAAAACAAAGTACCCACAAAATACCACATAGGTGGTAGCCCCCTAAATACGGAATACGTAATAAGGGATCTAGGGACCCAAGTAGATAGTAACCTCTCCTTTGACAGTCGCATTGCCAAAGTGGTTAGAAAATCCTTCTATGTGGCCCACCTAATCACAAAAGGGTTTGCATCCAGATCAAAAGAGGTCATTGGGCCCCTCTACGCATCACTCATCAGACCCATCATAGAGTACAATGCCCCATTTGGGATGTAACCTACAAGACACCGGCAACAACTGGAAAGACCACAGAAGTACCTCACCAAGAAGATCACTGGCCTCAATCAGATGCCCTATGCAGCTCGACTGAAGAAACTCCAGCTGTACTCAGTTGCATACCGCCTACTCAGAGGTGATCTCTGCCTGATATACAAGGCCATGTCCAACCCAGAATTGATGGACATGCTCCACCTAAAGAAAACCATATCCCCTCAAGCCACACGCTCCAGGCATCTAAACCTCACCACAACAATAAATAGGACGTGCTGGAAGGATAGATTCCTGTCCCAGAGCTTCCCATTCTCTGGAACAATATTCCAATCTACATTAGGCAGAGCTCCTCGCCAACCCTCTTCAAAAGAATCCTTGATGAGTGGGTGGGAAACAGAAAGTTTACCCCATGGATCACTTCAATGGCTCTGCTGGACAGAGGCACAGGGAACTAATCTAAGGGGGCGGCGAAAGCCAACACATTCTGGCTAGGCTTATAAATGCCTTTGGGCAGATAGCCTAGTACCTACCTATGAACCTATGAAGAACCAAGCGACAATGTACAAATTTGGTAGTCAGATGGGTTCTAATGATTATGCAGAGAAACCCAAAACAAATTTAAGGATAGAGTACTATCAGCCAGTTAGCTAAAAATAAGCTAAACAACAATCTAAACAGCTGAGGAACAATTACCAAATTATGTTCCAGTATAGCTATAAAATGAAAGCTTAAATAAACCAGTTAGAAACTGAACAATAGGGCATTATTAGCTTGATATTAAAAGTGAAAATTATTTAAAACATGGTGACTGAAATAATTGAGATGGATGAATATACAAGAAAGTAGAAGTTTATAATAATGGATTTTTGTTGCCTCAAGAAAAATATTAAAATCAGTCCTGTTTTTGTTGTATTGCCAAAAACCCAGGAAAATGATAACCAGCAACACAACTAAAAACAGAAGTACATCCCAGAAAGAAAAAGAATGAATGTCAGAGCTGTTTACCACTAAGTTGCTTAATAATCTACAATGCTTGAGCATGTGCAGTGAGACACAGATCAGTTTCCAAATGGGCTACTAGAAACATAGAAATTCAGCTGAAGTCACGCTGACAAAAAAAAAAAAATGCAAGGTAGTCATACTCAGACGAAATGTCTTATACTTTTCATAAGTAAGTGAAAACCAAGAAGAACCAAATGGTACCATTAACAAAATAAAATGCAACCCCCTAACTGCACATTTGGAATTAAGTAAGCACTCTTTTTTTAAAATACTGAAAAATATACACAAACTCCAAAATATGTTTCAACATTTTCTTTCTTTGCTTTAATAACTTCATCAGAGGCGAAATTAATTATGCTTAGTAAATAATGTGAAAAGGTCATCAAGTTACTGACTTGAAAAAAGAGTTAGGAATTCAATGACTTCTAAGCATTTTACTCTCTGAGTCACTTTCTTTGGATTCTTCATGCAAAAAGTGGAATGAGTGCACTTAATGGCATTTTTGCAAACTTGTCATTTACTTTTTTTATGCTATACTTACACAACACATACAAAGGGACATTCAAAATCTACTTTGTGATACTTATGTGTTGAAGTCATAGATGAGTGAGTGCACTTTATTCAGAAGCTAAAGGAAATCACTTGTTCAGATAAATATGCTCATCCAGGTCACATGACAACCCAGACTTCTTGCCAAGTGTGTTCATTCAGGAAGCAAAATAAATTGCACAAGGTGTACTATAAATTACACCAAAAATTAACATCTTATTAATATCTTAACTTTACTAAAAAGGGTGTCATAAAACATTATGGCTATACCTTACATTCCACTACACAATGGAACAATGGAGGGTATTTGTAACTAATGTATCTGAAAAAGACTAGCAAATTCTATAACAAAATACCTGTAAGGAAGACCATCTCCAAATCTCAGGGGTGCTCTATGTTCCTTACATACTCATAATGAAAATCCCCTGCTAGAATTAAACTACCCTTCTAATGACTTTTTAGTAAGTTTAAGTGATCTTTAGCCACTCTTGCACGTATTCCAGGGGTCCAGGAAAAATTAGCTAGTATATACAGCTTGCAATTATATTTAATTATTACAAATACATACATTCTTTTGGGATTATTGATGGACTCCATGACCTTACACATTACAGTAATTTTCTCCAAAGTATAGTTGTCCCATCTACTCTTTTTGTTAAAAAAAATAGATGATAACATTTCATAACCAAAGTTATTTAAATATTGTATATCTTTATCAAGTGAGTCTCTTGCAAGAACATAATGTCTACTCTATTTGATTTTAGATATTGCATTAATGATTTTCTTTTGTTGCCATTATTTAATCCCTTTACCTTAAAATATAACAGATTAAAGCTACCCATGTTGTGTATTTAAAAAGATTTCTTTTAAAGATAATATGATATATTAAATTAATATGGTGAAGAAAAGTAAGACTAATGCATTGCTCCAACATATCTTAAACATTCCACATTTTTCTGAATTCTTCCTTGCTGCAAACTAAACTACTAAAACATGAAAATGATAAAAACAAGTTTACAAATGTAACTGCATATATTACATATAAAACACAACCTACCATGGATATCAACGTTCCTAATTTCCTGTCGAACAAACTACTATACTATTTCTCTACTTACCAGTACCTACAAATTCCACCAAAACTAACCAAAAGCTACTGTGACTTACACATTTAAAAATATTCCCCATTACTATTAATCACAAATATTAAATAATCCAACAACTAGTGTACAATATACCTATTTACTTAATAGTATATAAATTATCCATTAAATATTCCTAAATTACTTGCTTATTTGACATTTTTATAACTAAATCTCTAAATAAATTAGTAAAGCAAAGAGGTACCTGTAGAGATAAAGATATCTATAAACTTACAGGTGACAGGTAATTTTTATCATACTAAACTGCTATACAAAAGGAAAATGAATGCACATATATATTCATCATCCTAAAAGATAAACACATTTTATAGATGTAACAAAACCCCTGAATTAATTTTAAAAGTACAAGTGTCTGTAAAGGGCAGCCACGGTAGTGCAGTGGTTAGCATTGTTGCCTCACAGCAAGAAGTTCTCCAGTTCGATCCTTGTCTGGGGTGCCTTCTGTGCAGAGTCAGCATGTCCTCCCTGTGGTCACGTGAGTTTCCTCTGGGTGCTCCTGTTTCCTCCCACATCCCAAACACATGCTGTAGGTGGATTGGACACTCCAAATTGGCCCTAGGTGTGAGTGTGTGCGTGTGTGTGCCTTCAGTGGAAGGTTGGGCGCCATAAAACTCCACTGCCAATTATGAGCAGACAGGTGATTTGCTGTGGCGACCCCTAACCAGGAAAAGCCAAAAGAAGAAGAAGAAGAATTGTCTGTATCTCAAAACTGTGTAACACTCTTAATATGATACACACACCACAATATTTAAAAATCCTTTAGCTTATTAAACTAATTCATAAAAATATATATTTTACTGAGGTCAAAGAGAATGTCTTGGTCTCTCTATGGAGTTAAAAAACAAACAAAAAATTGCAGTCTATAAATCCTGTTCTCCCTTCCAATGTTGAAACATATTGAAATATCTACTTTTCAGTTCTTCATGACAGGACATCAAGTGTAACAAGTTAGGGTGGTGCAGTGAGGCAGCGGTTAGCCTTGTCACCTCACAGCAAGATATTTTCCATTTTGATTTTCATCTGGTGTGCCTTCTGTGCAGAGTCTACATGTCCTCCTTGCATTTGTATGGGTTTCCTCTGGGTGCTTGGGTTTCCTCCCACACATGCACCTGGAGTGTTTCTCCCCAAACCTCTGCTGAAAACGTGCTCTGTCCTAGATGGTCTTTCCCAGTAAACAAATGCTAAATAAATAAATAAATAAATAAATAAATTAATAAATTAATTAATTAATTAAATAATTATTTATGTCTACTGGAAGTACTACAGAAGTCCAAATGAGAGAGTTGTGTTTTGATTTGTCAACACTACCTTTGTGGAAGAAATGTCTTTAAAAGGGTAAGGCACTTCTGTAGCCAGAGTTAATGAAGCAAGCCTCTTAGAAGGTGTTAACAATACATTGATAAAGAGCATACAATAATCATATCTAAGACAGCTCCAAACTAATAAATGGCACTGCATTTTTACTTCCCTGTTACAGACTTAGATTAATGCAGTCTACAATTGGCATGCTAGCTACTTACAATATCAACAGATAAAAACCTACAATTAAACAGTTCTAAAATTGCACATATTTAAAAATGTCATAGTGTCACATTGAAAAACAGGGGAAGGATATCTGTCAATCTCTCTTTCTCTATGTACTACACATTACAATAGATAAAAGATGTGGAGCGTAATCTTGTATTGCAAACAGGAGAGGTTAGAGAAATTTACTAAAAAATCTCATTAAGAGATGAGATTTTAAAGGCCATTTAACATTTAAAAAATAGCAAAATAATGAATTTGGAGACAGTTGGAACATTCATAGATGTTAAGGTAAGAGTTGACACAGAAAGGAGGAAAAACGCAATCATAAGGTCAGGTAAAGTGAGAGAGAAGAACAAAATGGGAAGAGAAACAAAAAAGGTAGAACAAGTGGTGTGTGTGTGTGTGTGTGTGTGTGTGTGTGTGTGTGTGTGTGTGTGTGTGCGTGTGTGTGTGTGTGTGTGTGTGTGTGTGTGTGTGTGTGCGTGTGTGTGTGTGTATGTGTATATATATATATATATATATATATATATATATATATATATATATATATATATACACACAGAGAGAGAGAGAGAATGTGAGAAACATATGGCAACTCAAACAGTAACATGGAGATGAATGCATGGAACACAAACCCCATAAAATTTACAGAAAATATTAATAATAATCCAGTCAACTAAGAGTAAATGAACCAAGAAGAAAGGTAGAATAGCACCCCATCCTTCACGAGAATGGATTTAGTTAAATAAGCACAACAGGACCATAAGCATGGTACTAGAAGAAGACAGAAATGTCTGAAAGGGAGAAAAAGAACATTTGTTGAGCTATTTGGATTAGAGTGGTATATAATAAGAAAGTGTAGGTGCAGATTTTTAGATGCAATTTTAAGAAGATTCATTACCATAAGGAAGCATTTCTCGTGTAGAATGAGGCTTTCTGAAAATGTAAAATGTACTGATTAATATGACAATAGCAAACAAAAGCTGGTAGGTAGGTGAGACAAGAGATTAAATGCTAGGACAAATAGCAACTGGATAATGATAAAATAAGTACTCAGTAATCCTTTCGCAAGATCTGACTGAAGAGTTAAGGGAAGACCAGGGAAGAGCTAACAGAATAATTTTGGAGCAAGTCACTTTGAACCAAATAACTCTAACAGATAAATATACATATATATGTATATATATATATATATATATATATATATATATATATATATATTAAGATTATAGAAAATCTGGAGAAGATAGTGCAGGGAGTAAAGTTGATTAGGAAAGCAAAGGAACAATATATGAACAGTGGCAATCTTTATAATGGGAAGAAAGACTATCAGGAATCTACTTCTTCAGATGAAGTCCTTCATGGTGGATGAAAGTGCTAAACACATTTTACTTTTTGTCATTTTTCTCGATGTTTTTAAGTATAGTTATTTTTAACACTTAGTTCATGTGATGTTAGAAATACAGCTGAACTTTTGTTAAGTTTAGCAATATGCATACAATTAATATGCAGAAACATCACAATGTCAAGAGAAAAACAGATGTCTTTTTGTGATACAGGTGACAAAAGCGTTGAAAGACCACATTAAATAAATGCATAAATGCTTACATTACTTCCTCATAACAGGAAATTAATTTATGATTACTTTTGCACTTCAAGATGGATTACATTACTGATTAGTGGTTGCTTGATTAGACTATGTGAGCTAAGAAGTAAAAGGCAAATTTCAAAAATAAATAAATCATGATTCCTATCTAATTTTAATGTAAGCTTGCTAATGGCAAAGAGTGTCATGGGTAATTGGTCAGTACTTAGTGTTAGTAATTTAGCAAAAGGTTTCATGTCATTAAAACTATTCTTGTGCAAGGCTGCATTTACTTAAGAGATGCGTTTAAGTATAGGTGTGAAGCATACTATAGTGTGCTAAGCTATACACTGCATCATAACTACAGTAAGCAAGAATGCAGAAGTTAAAGTTTTAATACCATCATAGAAGATGCAAGGTAGATGGGTCAAGTGGCCATTAAAGTCTTGCCAGCACCCACCTCGTTTGACATTACCCCCTTTTTCCAGATGTCACAGGCCAGTTAAGCTGGAGTGAATTTGTGAATACTCATCCCACTGCCTAACTCTTTTTAAAGGAAAACATGTCACACTGCCCAATCCTGAATGGAAGATTACTTCAAAAAGGTGGTAGTTGTTGCATGATGAATCTGTTTTCTTCCCAAGATGTTTATTTGATAAATCAGATTCAGATCTCGGATTTGGCTTTTAGCTGGACTGTTTTATGTGTGGACAGATATATATATGTGGCTTTACGCTGCTAGATTGCTAATCGTCCAAAAGACAAGGCAAAGATCACCCTCATGAAGTCTATAGGACACCAAATAGAGGACTCTCTAGGTAGCTTAGCTCTTTTAGACCTGTGATCTTTTTGTTAGGATCAATTGAGGTCTAACTTCTTGACATACCAAGTAAGATACAGCCTGCATGAAGCATTATATTATATGATGACTTTAGCCACAGCAGAATATAAATGGTAAGAGCTTCTTTGGATCTACAGGAGATGTCTTTTTTGATTAAAATCACAATAGCAGCTTTGTTCTGGAGAGTTGTGTTGCCTATACCATGACCTGGATGGAGGGATTGTTTATACATTTGTCATAAAACTACTTTTTAATGTTTAGTTTTTCCCATTTTCTGTGCACTAGCTTTTAACGTGTAACTTCAAACTGCAACTTCAGCATGTCAGAAGGGGATTTTGTAGGATGACATACAGTTTACAAGTATATATTAACTTGGTTAATTATAGATCCTGTTTTTGATTTGGAGATCAGAGAAGCATATGCTGAGAAGCAGAGTCCATAGCATGGATCTATGTGGGGCTCCCCTGGTTAACTTCATTCTTTCTGAGGACACACTTGCCAAACTTACTGTCTGGTTGTGCTCTTGGCCAGTTTACTATCTACCTAATAACATGGGAATATATTTGGAGTGTGTTTAGTGTATTAATTATGGTGGCATGTGGCATAGAATGGAAAGGTATCAAATGCTTTGGAGAAGTCAAGGTATGCTGTGTGGACATCATGATCAATATCTACATCTACAGTGTATGTTACCCTCTCAAAGAAGTTTACCAGCTTCATTATACAGGATTTACCCTTAACAAAGCCAATCTGTTGGGGATAAAGTCTTACAATAGTTTAATATCATTGTTTATCAGGTCAGGTGTGATCCATTCCATGAACTTGCAAATGATGTTCATCTTGCTAATGGGTCTGTAATTTAGTTCCAAGGTGATGGCTGTCCTTTTGAAGTGACTTCACAACTGCTGTGTACCATACCTTGGAAAGAGAGCCAGTGGCTAAGGTCATACTACATAACTATAGTAGCAGGTCCATCAGTGCATGTTTAGTGCTGTCAACAGGCAGCCAAATATGCTATTAATGGGAAGGTTTATGATTTTGTATAGTTGTGAATGGGGTAAAACTTGTACTGTTTGTGTTTGCTAATACATAATTACTAGCCATGATCATTAATGACAGCAAAAAAGATGGAATATAAGGACCAGAACCTAAAGAGCACTGCAGGTGTGACACAACTTTTTGACTTTACTTGACTAAGCCAGACTTGCATGACTTTAACTGAAATGTTGGCAGAAAAACAGGTTACTGGGTGCCACCAACTATTTTAGATTTGCTATGAAGTTAATAATGAAGTTTTCTAAGAGAAAGTCTTTATGGATTCTAATGCAAATGTTGAATATGAGAAGTAAGAGAGACATATTGTACTCCTTTCCTATGCCACGCTGGTGTGAAGATAGCACAACACTTTTGTAGATAATTATTTTAATTTACACAAATTCATTTTTATTTTATGAAAACATACAAGTGTATAACTCCAAAACCAATATTCTTTAACACTTTTATACCTCATAAGTGTATCAAGTTACAGATGTTCATACCTTCCTGAATAAAAGGAGAAAGGCATTCTATAGTTTACAAATTCCAGATATCAGTGTCTATTGACCTATAATGGCGCTGATATACGTAGTAGTAAAACATAAGATTACCCCACATAAAATTTTTGGAATAAAAGAATAAAGTTTAAGCTGTAACATTCCTCTTGAAGGGCTTGGTAGACTTGAGTTTAGCTCACTCATGGTATTAGAACATCACACAAAATCATGCATGGTGACCAAGCTTAACGCATTTGGACACATTATTTTAGAGATGAGATTGGTGTCTTATGGCATTAAATTCCTAGATGGGGCACATAAGTTTAGCTGAGATGGATGCATCTACTATAAATCAAAGCAAGTTAAATGTAATAAATAATTACCAATTTTAAGCCAGATGTTCAGAAGAAGCCAAGACAGTATTCTCAGTATAAATCAGTGATATGATGTAAAGAATAATTTTCTAAAAAATTGCTTTGCTTTGATGACCATGGTCAGAGTTAAACATTATGCTTACCAAAAATACCAGTCTAGAGAAATTTACCCTACTAACAAGTTTTGGATAGGTATGGGAAGTTAGACAGTTCTTTGTCCAGTAAACCATAACTAAGCATTAACTTAACATCTTAATGCTAATATGAATATGAAACTCAAGTTTTCGTTGATCACATCTGTGACCACAGCAAACTATTTTGTATTTGCAAGACTTTAAAAGGGCACATCACTGTTGGAACAAGAGCCTACTAGACTGCACTCTTCTCATAACAAGCTCACTCAAAAGCCTAAATTTTCTCTACCACTAATTTACTTAGGCCTTTAAGTGATCTGAAGCAAATATTTTGAAACTAATTTATGGAGCTGGAGGGGCTTTCCAGTTTTTATTTTATAAATCTAACCCTTTTCATTTCTTGGGGCCTATTAAGTATGGGTATAATTCTATGGGTTTATCTGGATTGGATGATATCCACTTATGACTGGATTAAAACATGTAGCTCATTAAGAATCAGGGAACTAATATTTACATTGTCTGGAAAAGGGCTCAGTTACGTCTGATCCCACTCCACAGGGATCAGAGCAGGAAATAAGGGAAAGAAATTACAAGTCCTTGGGCATTTAGTTTATATAAATACCTTCAGCTCTTAATAGAGTGGCCATAATCTCTAGGACTGGTTAATTTCTTGGACTATGAGATAATCAGAAGGAGCCCTGGTAACCTACTCAAAAGAGACTGCCTGGTCCACTAACTCTCAGACAGTTGACAGGGTATTCCACCACTGGCTGTTCCCAGGGAGTACATGAAAACACCTTGTGGGATTCATTTAGTATGCATGCAAGAACAACATTGCTAGCGAAACTGCAGCCCACAGGTCCTACTGATTTGTTAAGGCATTCCATCTATCAGAGCAAATGTTGATCCTGTTACAATTGTTCCCTATAATCTATACAAAGGTTTCCCCTGAATATTTCATAATCGGACAGAGTAAAGTTAACATTATGGTTATGTCAATGATGAACACCCCCATTTCCAAAATCACCATTTTGCTTGTGGTTACTTAAATAAAAATTAAGTTGTCTGTTAATTTCTAAATTACTATTTAATGGATGTAAAGAATCTCACTAGAGTCTGAATGAAAACACTTCCCCTTATTTGTGTGTGTGTATTCTGATGCTGGATACAGTATGAAAGAATGTATATCTTCATATTTTCAGTGCTTTTATTTTTAACTCAACAAGGATTTTAGAATTGAGAGTGTGTGACTGATTATATTTTGGTGAATGATGAGCATATTATTTCCATCATTTATTTAACAGACTCAGTACAGTTCAGCCACTTTCCAAAACTACAATTTCCATTTGGCATCAGAGACTATACAGCTATTACCTTCATCAATGCAGAACAGAATATGTAACTGGCATGTTGTATCGTATTCTAAACTTTACTTTTGGCCACATGTCATACACATGCATGCTGAAAAACAGTGGATGTAAAAGTGATACTGTAGGGATGTCAAATGTAGTAAAAAATAGATTAGCAACACTGCTGCCCTATTTCACATTCTCTTTCCTGTCCTGAAAGGTCACTTTTGAAACACAGCTCAGTTAAGAGATGGACTGCCAGGAAAGGTAGATGCAATATTATAGCAATAACCCACACCTGGGTGTGGGTAATGCTGGATTTACCCACGGTTGGCGTGGTTTGGTCCCGAGGGCGAAGCCCGAGGGACCAAACAAAGCCAACCGTGGGTAAATACAGCATTACCCACACCCAAGCATGGGTTATTGCTATTATACCATGACATTATTTAAGAAAAGAAACTATTACTTTTCTTAAATAATGGCATAGTATAATGCCGGTTTACTGCCCTTCCGCAGATGTCTGGCATCCGCGGCAGTTCTGATGTACTGCGCGCCTGCGCAGTATATCAGAGCTGTGGGCAAAAGCAACGGAAAAAGCAAGATCTCCGTTGCTTTTTTTTTACTGTTTTCGCTATGTTAAATGGGTTTAACATAGCGAGACAGTTTTAAAATAAGCAACGGAGATGTCCGTTGCTTATTTTAAAACTGTCTCGCTATGTTAAACCCATTTAACAAAGTGAAACAGTAAAAAAAGCAACGTAGATCTTGCTTTCTCCGTTGCTTTTTTTTAAAACCTGTCTCGCTATGTTAAATGGGTTTAGCATAGCGAGACAGTTTTAAAATAAGCAACGGAGATCTCCGTTGCTTATTTTAAAGCTGTCTCGCTATGTTAAACCCATTTAACATAGCGAGACAGTGTTTTAAAAGTAGAGTTATACTAATGGAAAAAAGTCCGGGCGACCGGACCTTTTTCCATTAGTATAACTCGATTTACAATGTGCACGCTGGCCAATCAGCGTGCACGTTTTGGGGGGGGGGTCATGGTATAATTTCCAATTTACCAGTATCAAACATTATAAAAATCAGATTATACTACAACCAATGCACTGATGTTGACTTTTCCTCTAACAAATACTGACTGTGGAAAGAGAACAGATTTGTATCTGAAACAAAGCCATAATACATGATAATCATGTATGATGTTATTAATACCAGGATGTGTGCAAATGTTTATGAATTAGTTTTCTTGTTACTTTAAGTCATTTTAGTTAAGTATGAAGGAGGGGTGCTAATCTGTACTTGAAGATTAGATGGACCATCCTACTGACAGAGCAGAAGAAATGACTCTTTTATTCCAAGTTGATTTAACTAAAGAAATGCAGCTGCATTGGTATAGCAATGTGACATTAAAAGGAGAATGCAAGAATTAATCTATGGCCCTGCAAAAGTCTTAATATATTACTTCTATCTGCAGTTCAGCATTATTAGCTTCTCCAAAGCAATGTATAAATAAAGTAGGTTTTTTAAGATCATCTGTATTGAAAGCATGCTAATGAAAGTAGAAAAATTTACATTACTAAAGAGATAGTTTGCCTTGAAGCATGTTATACAATTGATCCCCCCAAATTAATAATAAATAACTAAAGAATAACCAGACGTCAAGAATAGTTCTATGACAATGCAAGCTTTTAAACAACAGATTTTTGCAAGACTATACTGAGCAGCAGTGGCTTCATATAACTGTACTTAAGAATTATTAAAATGTTAACACTTCTGAAGCTGGTGACTTGACCTATAGCTTTGTTTTTCCTACCGATTAACTATCTAGTTTTTGCACAGAATGTGGTAATAAAAAGTCAACACTTAGTTTATGGGAAACAATACTTTCTTCCCTGGCAACACAATTTGCTGGAAATTCAAAAGATTTTGAAAACAATTTAGAAACATACAAATTCAACATTCTTAACATAGACAGCAATATGCTGCTTCTGTTATTAACCTGCAGTCTAATATAATAACTTTTCATTAACCATCCTTCACATTCATTAACCATCCTTCACATTTCATGTATTTTTATCTTCTACTGAATACAGCAATGATCTGCACATTCCCTTAAAATGCACTGTAAAAATATATATTGCACACACACACACACACACACACATATATATATATATATATATATATATATATATATATATATATATAAAGAGATTTTTTTTGTTTGTTTAATAAATATGAATAAGTATATATGTCCTTTTATTAGTATGTTGAATTGTTAAGGATGGAATTTATACTTTGCTACATTAAAACAAGTATGCTTTGAGGTCATGTACAATATTAGCCTTTCCACAATGCTTTTCCATTTTGTTGCATAGACACTGGGAAATTAGATCTGGCACAGGTTTCTCATGGGACAAGGTAATGCAAAGGATATGCTGATTCAATATTCTCCTGCTTGATGCACTGCATCCACTAATAGCATCTTATTGTTACTGAAAATTAGAAAGAGGATGCCTTCAAGATTCTGGCCCCCAGCTGTTTTACTATATGTTCCTCTCTACAGAGCAATCACCCCTTTCAACCTGGCAGTGGTTTCAGATACTGATACACTGATTAATCAGGTGGCTGAATTTTAAGGGATACAAGAGTCATCTTGTGAGAATAATGCCCATTAACACAGTAAATAATACAAGACAGCACAATATACTTCAGGCATAATGGCTGAACACTGAGAAAGTGGTCATATCCGTGTCACACAATATAGGTAGCCTTCATACAGGGTATAGTATTTTACTGAAGTATGAGAGAAAACAGAGTGAGGTCTCGACTATTTCTTGATGGCAAAGAAATCAGCAATTTAATAACTGATTCATTAATTCTTTTCTGCAACTGGCAAGTCGGACACCTATGCTTTGTCATCATACACGATTATTTGCTATATTACTATAACTAAAAATAAACCACAATATAAGTGGGAAAAGTAGAATACTGAGACACTTCTTTTGTATGTGATTTTCTTTTTTGAAAAACAGTCCTTCAGCAAGTCTTTTGTAAGGATACAGAAGTAAACATAGTATTCCACAATGATCCCTAAGAGAAATAAGAAATTCGCCAACATGAAAATATCTATATTGTTTCTATCAGTATAAATAGGCTATATTACAAGCACACAAATACAAATTCAATCCTCTACTTAGGCACTGTTAAAATTATATAAGTGATAGTGAGGTTAACTCAGGCAAGCAAGTACTGAAAGCAAGTTATATTTGCTTCAGAGCAGCTGCTTTGACAAAAGTTAGAGATAAATACAACTATTCAGTCATTCATACTACAGAGAGCCCATTACAAAAAGAAACATAGAAAGCGAATATCATAAAGTGCTGAAGGCTGAAACTAGAACACAACAAATGCTTTTCTTTTCTTTCACTGCAAAGAAAGCTCTCCCGGCCATTATTTGTCAGGCAGTGGATTCAAAAATAGAGGACATAGTAAAGCACGTTACTAGGGAAGAGCTACTTTTACTTAAACTATAAAAAAGATATCCAAACGCAGATCACAGATGAAATGATTTTTAAAAACTGCACTGGCTAAGTGGCCTACTTTGAAGAAAACATTTTGGCACATCATTGATTCAGATGGTTTAAAAAAACATTCAGTTATACTAGATGTATGCAGCATCATACCAAAGCCAACAAACACACAGTTCTAAGCTTAACACGTGCACACACAATTACTGACTACACCGTTTCCTCACAGTGGGCAAAAATAACAAGGTGGAAAAGACACCAACAATTTAAACATACATTTTAGAGTATAATATTATCAATTAATGAGCTAATGAAAGAAAAAAAATATCCACTTTATCAGGCAATGAATGTCTTTTTTTTCCAAATTCCACTTTATCAGGCAATGAATGTCTTTTTCCCAAATTTAGTTGTGTGTAAGCCCCAAAGGTGAAATTGGTTTCTTTAACTGAGTCTTGCAAGCCCTCTCTAGTTAAATGACTGGCCCATACTCTAGCCTGAATCTCAACTAAAAGACTTATCAAATTCATGTATACAATTCAAAAATAATTAACAGCTTGCATCCTTAGTTCTCCCCATTAAACTGGCAGACTTAACCACTGCCATTATCTTATCAGTCTTAGATGATTGGACTTGTATTAAACTCAAAATGAAACATTTATGTTAAATAATTCCACATATTTCTGCCACACCGTAAATGCAATTATTCAGCAGCAGTGTACTTTTTATTCTAGTTTCCTTTTAATGACATAGTTCACAGTGTTTCAAATGCACTGCCTTTACAAGATGTAATTCTATCCGTTGTATGTATATTTTGAGAGTGTGTACAGATCATGTTTGCATACTGATAGTACATATGTGGATAAACGTGCACACATAAGTGTGTGTGTGTGTGTGTGTATATATATATATATATATATATATATATATATATATATATATATATACATACACACACATATATATATATATATATATATATATATATATATATATAAAAAAAAACATATGTACATACAACTGCATCACTTCATATATGTTTACATATACACATGAATATATGCTGGTTTATCAAAATGGTCAAGCCCTGAAACACAGGTGATTGATGTGGGAGTTTAGAAAATCAACATACTAAAAAAAAAAAAAAAGAAATTTAAAAAGTTTGCCAAAGAAAACAAACAGTTTAATTCTGCTATTTTTTCTCTCTAAACCACCACAATGCATTTAGACATAATTTAACTAAATAGTAGAAAGGTGGTGAATGATAACCACTTCACTGCACCTTACTTTAAAAAACTTTATATAATGCTACCAGTGTACAAGACACTTAGACATATAGTGCATGTCATAACACACATGCACAACACTAAATATATGCTCTTCCCTTGTCATTATTCTATCTCTAGCATGCAAATGCTCAGACACGTCCACACCCTAATGCCAAAACATTCAATATATCTCTCTGTGTTGGCATTAATATCTCAAACCCACACTAACCTTGCTAAGATGCAGTTTATTATCCTTCTTCTCATATCTTCAACATTTAGGGAACAGGATACTCAAATCTTCTATCAGCTGGCTTAGAGGATTGAGGTTGTGAACCACAGTTCCTGTTCCACAGGGTTTGATTTCCTTAGCCTTCATTAGCTTACTGTGTGACCTTGAGCAAGTTGCTTAACCAGGCAGATTGCCCCCTGAAAAGAGACTGTGTGCCCAGTGGGTCTCCTTGGTTAAAATAGGTATATTACTTAATCTTTATTAAAGTAATTCACTCTAGTGATCAACTGCTGATTCAACACAGTGAATGACACTCATAGAGACAGATAGGCACACATACAACACACTCACATTACATACTATATATATATTATATATATTATGCATGCACATACATATACACACTTACACATATAAACACACATACTACTGATTCAGCAAAGACTTTAAAACGTAATGGCTACATAACTGCTCTACAGTTCAAAGCAAAGTGGCATTTCCCTAAAAATTTGAGTTGTTTAAACAGTGTGATGAGTCAGTACAAGAATCAAATAACCAGTAATTACAAGAACACATGCTATGTTATTCTAAGCTAAGAATAAAATTGAAATTTCATTATTAGTATGGTAAAACAAAAAATGTACAGCATACTGTTACAGGATAAAAAAACAACTGTATTAAGCTGGAAGTTCTATGTATATCTTCTGAACTCATCTGTTATTTAAAATGCCTTGGAATTTGACTAGAAGTAAATATTGAAAATCACTCAAAAGGTTATATAACTACGGTACCATATTAATGTAAGTTTGTGAAAAAGCAGCTGATATTAGTTTTTAATTTTGTAAGTATCCACAATGTTTTGCATACGTAGAACAATAAGACATTGGATAACTTTACAGAAATAAAATCATATTCACAGAAATCACCTGAATATATATATAAATTCTGCAGCTTACTTATATAGCTTCAATGGCCTTATTTTATATAGTTAAAACCTGAGACATTCTCCGATTTTTGGAACTGTAGTTTGTTTTCTGTGCTCAACTCACCTTCATTATAAACTGTTCACTTATTCAGCATCAGTTCATTTTTATGAATTTCTTTACAGATATAAAAGTGGGAAGTGCATAAATGATAATGAAGTACACAGCGGAATACAAATTGGGTACATAATTATTTCAGTAAAAAGATGTCAATGTTCTCCAAGATGGTCTTCAACAAATATACCCCTGGAACTGAACTAGAAGCAGAACAGATCTTAGAGATGTTGCAAAAAGGACATCAAATATGATAATATAACATATGGCAAACCAACAAAAATGACACCATTCTTAAAGCTATAAGAACAATGGAAAACAGCAATTTAAATTTTGACAGAGTGTATTATCAAATGTAGAAATGCAGTTGATCTGATACTTAACTGCTTGTCTAATCGCTTTATTCAGATAAGTGTACTACTTTATTCCTCACTCATTTTTGAATATAATATGCATTTGGCAGTCTTCACAGAAAAAAACACCTGCAAAAAAGTACAGTGACCCCTTTATTTGAAAAATCAGTGAGGAGGAAAATCTGAGCTCAGTGTCTGATGTGGTTTCTATCTGAAAGCCTATGACTGAACTGCACTGCTTTGGGATCTAGCAGCAAATAAGAAAACCTAACCTTAAAGTTGTGTCACCAATGGAATTAAACAAAAACATGACATATACATTACATAATGCATGTGTGCCTTCTGAGGAAGGTCGAGTGCCAGGCTGGCAGCTCAATGCTTTAAAACTCTATTGCTGCTCATTTTGCGGACACTACGGATCCACTGTGGCAACACCTTACAGGAGCAGCTGAAGACAAAACAAAAAAAAAAAAGATATATATGTACATGAACATGTATATATTCATACATATTACACATGGGTTTCCCAGCACTGATTGATTTGAAATTAAACTGACTTCTGTATCACTGACACACTTTGGTCAACAATACAGAGAGTTGACAACTGTGTGAAACTAACAGACCCTGTGGTCAGTAATTAGCAGGGGATGAGGAGAGTGCATGGCCACTTCCTCCATGCAAAAATATACTCTTTTCATCTTAGCATGTTCCAAGAATTAGCCTCAAAGCATGCACAATAGTATGCTAACGCTAGCCACACTGACATTTGTGGAGATTGACTAATAGTAATAGATCCTATTTATGTCTATATCTATATATCTATGTGTGTGTGTGTGTGTGTGTGTGTGTGTGTGTGTGTGTGTATGAGAGAGAGAGACTGAATGCAGAGAGAAAGACAGACAAGAAGTAGAAATTCTCAACATGGGTTGATAAGAATTAAGCTTCACCTTCATAAAAGAAAGTACGCTGTATGCTCGAGACTTGAACATATTAACCCAAAAATGCCTTCCATTTTCACAGGAAGTGTGGCACATCTGTAATTCAACATAGGTTTATAGGTTCATAGGAGATTAACAGGCTAATGACCCTACAAGCCCTTATAAGTCTAACCATGTTAACCCCAAGTTTCCCCATCTGTTCTTATTAAGTGAATGTATTTTACAGAGTTAGTCTATGGTCAACATTGACTCCGCCTGTCCATGAGAGACATGGGTCCCACCCCAGGACTGAATTTGCAGTTTCCTATCAATTTGTCCAGGTTGCACTTGAATAGGATTAGTGGGGACCTCAGCTTTACATGAATTTGAAGTTTGTTCCAGAGGAGCACCAGTCTCTGGGAGACATATATGTCTCTCCAGCATGTTCTGTTAATGTCGCAGGCAAGTTTAAGATTCCTAGATTGAGTGACTCTTGTCCCATTAGATTTGTGTATGTGCAGCATATCCATCAGGGCAAATTCAGAGACTGCCCTGTATGCCAGGCACAAGTTTCCTCTAAGCAGCCTATATGACACAGAGTACAGTGACAGGGCTTTTAGTCTATCCGTGTTCATCATGGTTTGGAGGCCCTGTGGTGTCTTGGTGAGGAACCCCTATGGTCTCTCCAGCTGCTGCAGGTGTCTTTTGAGGTACATACAAAAGGGAGCATTATACTCTGTTAGTGGACTGATGAGGGTCGAGTACAATGTGGCTATAACATCCTTAGAGCTGGATGCAATGCCTTTACTTATGAGTTATGCAACATAGAATGCTTTCCTTAACACAGAGGAAACTTGGTGATCAAAGTTCATATTGCTATCTACCTACGTTTCTAGGTCTCACTTCACTGGGCTTGAGCTTAGGGGGTGTTGTCAATACTGTAGTTAGATAGGAATTCTACTTTGCCAAAGGGGATAATAATACTCTTTTTTTCTGTTCAGTTTTAGACCATGGCTTTAGCATCAGTAATTTGTCTGTGTTAGCTCTTCCTGTGGTGGAGTTTTACAGTGTCAAGTTGCCAGCCCGGCGCCCAGCCTTCCATGGAAGGCCCACACATGCACAGACTCACACCTAGGGCCAGTTTAGAGTGTCCAATCCACCTACAGCATGTCTTTGGGATGTGGGAGGAAACCGGAGCACCCAGAGGAAACCCATGCAACCACAGGGAGGACATGCAGACTCCACACAGAAGACACCCCAGCCAAGGATTGAACCGGAGAACCTCTTGCTGTGAGTCCGCAACGCTAACCGCTGCACCACCGTGGCCGCCCAACCTGGCTAGTTCTAAGAAACAAAATTAAGCTAGAAGGCTTCCCTCCAATATAGAAAGGCTTGAGGGATCAGAAGCCTACAAACAGTCTAGATCACTTACATGAAAGGCAGGAAACAAGCTTAAATTTTTTTTTCTTTTTCTTTCCCAGATGCTCTCTTTGTACACAGTAGAAGTGCCTGAAATCAGAATATGATCTCACTGCACTCAGTTGAGTGAGCAAATGAGATGGGCCCAGAAGGTGTATCCAAACCCAAATTTACAAGAGGGGCGGGCAGTTTCAAAGCCACCAAGATTAACACCAAAACAAAAATAAGGAGGGTGGGTGGGGAACCAATTGAAAAAACAGAGTCAAAACTTCCAGTTCAGTTAATATTCAATGCAACACAAATAAATCAATTAAAATGCTGTATTATTTGAAAAAAGTGCAGATAAAAGGTACTTAAATTCTCTTATATGTCTATCTGAATACAGCTGCATCTTAGCCGGCCAAAGCTGAGGTTTTAAGCAGAAAATATTCCAAAATGTACCACTTAAGTAGGCAGTGACAGGATATCAATGAATGAGACTACCCCCCTTGTGCATATTTAAGTGATTATAAAAGACCACAATATCTGAGTATAGTTTCCAGATCGGACAGCTAGTTAGTGCAGGTAGTAAGGGGTGAGCATAGTTTGGGTTTGCTGGGTAAACACAGGGTAGGGGGTTTGATTCCCAGCTTTAATTTGTATTGTGCCTAACTCTATTGTAGAATGTGGGGGATTTGAAGGGCATTTGTGTTGCAGCCTGTCTTATTGAATGTGCTCAGAGCTGTGACTCTTCTTGCTATTTTGGGGCTGAGTATCTGACTGACTCCTCCCTTAACTAGGGGAGTTGAGATGGATACCTAGAAATGTAGCAATTTCATTACAGCAATGCGTTTAATTGGTTCTTTGCAGGTAGGAAAGAGCAGTTTGGACAGTGGGGATGGGGGTCAGTTTAGTGGCAGTGCAGTCAATGAACAGGGTAGGCCCCTGGTAGGTTGTCTTTAAGATGTGTGTGCTGTGAATTTACAGTTTATTTCTTTTGCAGGTGGGGAAGTGCAGAGCTGGCATCAGTCAGTGACTAGAAGCAAGTGGGCAAAAGGAGATGGAGGCTGTTGCAGGTTAATGGCTCTAAGGTTTTGATGAATTAGACAGCCTCAGGTAAGTAAGATTCCTTAATCCAGAGTGCGTTCCATGTTGCTCTTAGTCAAAAGGGACATGGGTGATTGTTGCCTGTGTCCAAAGGAATATAGGTAGACCTGTGGGGGGAATTTATACTTCAGGTTGGGTAATAGGATATAATAGCACAGCTATAGTTGTTTTTTTCTTTCCTTTAATTATGGTTAACAACATTGTTGGGAACTAATTGGTTGGGAAAAGAGTGATATATTTATAGACTAGGCCCCTTTGTAATGCAATCCTTTGTTTATTTCGCATGGGTATTGTATCATGAACCTGGCAGGTGCAGAGGAAATATTGCGGGTATTTTGTTAATGCATCTTAAGTTTCATTGGTGTTTTGTATGTGATAGTAAATGCATTTTAAGCACTTGATGAAGGAGATATGCCAGTGGTGGTGCATACTGCCATTAAGAAGTTGTGATTATGTGTGGATGAAGTATTTACAGGTTTTCTTTTACAGGTAAGTGGAAGGAAGGTGGCTTTGACAGGCGAGAGAGGGGGTCGAGGTTGATGGTTGATGGAGTGGTGTGAAAAGAGGTCATGGTCTTCCAGCAAGGCAGTCACATATGGAATTGTTATATTTTCTTCCCAATAGTTACAACATAATGGTTTGTTTGCGTGTTTTTGGTGGGGAGCATCGGGAGTGGAAGAAGAAGGAGAAAAAGGAAAAAAAAAGAGGATATTGTACCTACTTTAAAAAGATCTCATTTGGTATAATGGCATACAATGGGGTTTAATAACCAAATAGTATGGCTTGTTTTGTTGAGTTGCTAGAATGCCATGATGGCTGTTGAGCTGTTTTATTGCTTATAAGGGATAGTTAGTGTGATGGCGAAATTGCTAGACAATGGGATTTTATGATACTATTTTGGTTATTTTAAGCAGTGACATGGGGCTGGGATTAGGCATCATGGTTTGTTCTTGTTTCTGTGTGGTTTCAGATGATGGTGGGCTTTGTGTGGGTTGTCCAGTTGAAGGGTAATGATGGGAGAGTCTTTAGAATTGTTACTGCTCTGGCATTAAGGAGAGCTAATTTGATAATTACTGGATTGGGTGGTAAATGGGGTTGCAGTCTGGTATGATGGCATGTAGTTGACTCTGCGTGGTTTTTATAATGCCCTTGAAGTCTTTGTGTAGCTGCCATTGGTCATGAAGTAAGGATTATTTAGCTCATGTGCAGTGGGTATGCTAGGTTATCTTAGCATAGGTGAAGGGTCAGTGTTTTGTTTTCAGAGGTTTTGGTAACTGGTTAATTTTGTTATGTGATAGGGTTTTAGGAGTTAACTGTATCCACCTTGGTTAATGGGGACAGAGTACACCGAATGATGTTTGGCCAGATGCCTTAATGGTGTTTAGGTTGCTAGAAGTGTGCTGCATATATGGAGAACAGCCTGGTCAGGCTGGTGGGCAGAGAATAGGGGCAGGCTTGCCCTCTTCTGTTCCCCCTCTGCTGCTGGATGGTCAATTCAGTAAGTTGGAAAAGGAAAGTGAGCGGTTATGCTGCTTGACAAGTACATAAGTAAGTAGAGAAAGCTGCTTATTTGGTTGATGGTATAATGCAATAAATGATAATGAAAGTGAGCGGTTATGCTGCTTGATAAGTATATAAGCAAGCGGATGAAGCTGCTTATTGGATTGATGGTATAGTGCAATAAATGGTAATGAAAGTGAATCGTTACGCTGCTTGATAAGTACCAATAAATGGTAACGGAAGTGAGCAGGTACACTGCTTCATAAGTAGGTGAGTGGAGGTATGGACGCTGCTTACTGATCAGGATGAGCAGGTTTACTCTGTCCTGTCCTAAAATAATGTTACATGGATGTTATTTCATCTGTATCAGGTTTGGTTGAAATGAATGAATATTGAGTAACACTTATGTTTATGGAAATTTAATAAAGATCGTCAAATGTAATTCGGTGTAATGTGTTTCTTGAAGGGGACAGGGGCATACCTCACAACCTGGAAAGATCAAAAATCTAGACAAGGCCCATGAAAAATAGCTACAAATCTGTACCCTAATTAACATCTAATTTACATACATAATTATGTAACCCCACCCACTCCAATGGAATTGTGGGACACCAACTTTCAACTGTAACTGAAAAATGGGCAACCAAAATATGGCACCAGAGTCCCTCTGCAGCCATTCCAATGTCCCATTACCTGACTATTTGACCCCAATTACTGGTATGTGCATACTGCTTTACTTCTACAACGATTATTTGGATTTTATTTTTACAGCACTGACTGCGCAACAATGCACAAACACTACTAGACAGCTGGTAAAAGCAATACTGTCTTACAATGAAAACAGTTGGCATTAAAACTTGTCTGCCTTTGAAACTCACATTCATTGAAACAGCATTGAAACTCACACACACAACATCCAAAGAAAATGCATCTGGCCAGTGCACCAAATGCAAATGCTCGACTGTTAGCATTCTTCAACTAATGACACACAATGCATTTTAACCTGAAAGGCCAGTTAAATTTCAGGTGAGCTTCACATATTGGCCTGAATTACTTTGCACATTATCATGAGATTTCTAATAGCACTATAGGAGGACCTTTCACAACCCTTCTAATACACAAGTACAGCATATAGATCAATGGATGTTCAACTGTAAAATAACTAAAACATTCTTGTGTAATGAGACCAGTGATATGCATGTCAAATATAAAGAAATGTACTTGATCTATTAAACCTTTAATATGATGTTTGTACAACAACCATGTAGAAGTATTTTCATCACTCAACAGACAAGACCTTTGTTGTAAACAGAAGAACTGTTTATCCATCACAACAATACTACCCCTTTATCGGTTGGGCAAATCTTCAAATAAGATGTGTCGAGCAAGTCCCTCAAAGCTTCTTGTTACTTAGAGGTCAAATTTATAAAACAAAGGCCTATGTTTAGCAAGTAGGGCAGTATGGATTTCATATTCACATAAATTAACGGCTGTTTTAAAACTGCTGTGGTGACCCCTAACCGGGAAAAGCCGAAAGATACAACAACAACATATCAGCTGTTACTCACTGGGACATCTTTTAATCATTATCTGTTCACACACAGAAACACACACACACACACACACACACACACACACACACACACACACACACACACACACACACACACACACACACACACACACACACACACACACACACACACACACACACACACACACGCACACACACACTTGATTCCATGAGTGCAACTCACGGCCTGAGCTGCTGCTTCCCCAATACTACTTGATATTTAGAAATCCATTCCAAATGCTGTGCTCATAATAAATACGACGATGCAGCTAGAAATCCAAATACTCAGCTGCTGCTTCCCCAACAATAATTCTGACCCTAAATCCACAACGAGCAAATAAATAAACTACTTCCTCAATGAAATTGTTTCCCGCTCGCAAATCCAAAAGAGTAAATAATCCAAATGAGCCGGAAATGATGACGTGAGCTGCAGGAGCTCGATTCCGACTGGCTGACAGGCCTGGCGGAGCTGACGTCATCACACACGTGATGATGTCAGCTCCAACAGCATGATATTTGAAAAAGTAAGAAAACCAAAAGAAAAAAAAATGGAAATGAAGGGGTGCTACTCGGGAATCGTGGCACCCCTTCATTTGGACCCCAAAACTCGGTAAAAAACGAGTAATTCGGTATGGTTGAGAGGTATGGACAGGGGCAAGTACAATGCAAGCAATCCCCATTTTCTTTGTTCCCTTGGCTTCTTTGTGGACCTAAGTTAATATGTATTCTTTATTATTCATAGCTCTCTGGCCTGTAATTCAACCCCTCCTCTCCATCACCATTCCTGGCTTCTTATCACTAATCAGTTCTGTTGAGTGGTCACTATAACACACACACACACACACACACACACACACACACACACACACACACACACACACACACACACACACACAAACACACACACACACACACACACACACACACACACTGAACAAGATGGAAAAGATGCACACTTTTCCTGAGTTGTATAATGCACACTGATCAAATGCTGAACTCTGACTGCACATAACATGATACTTACCCTGTGTCTAAATAAGTTTCACAGTCTTAACCTCAATTCTTTTCCTAATCTCTTTAATCACAATTGCTTCCCTGAATTGCTCATTATTGCTATTTTTATTAAAGCCCTGTATGTAAACCTATATTTTTTTTGTGTATGACTGATAGAGTGAGAGCTGCTTTCTGTTTTATCTGATCAATTTTTTTTTCTGTTTTGAGAAATCTGCTTGGCTTGGTGTTTTTGTTTTGTGTTGGAGGTACACTTAGTTATCTAGGCTGCACATTTCACATGTTTTTTTTCATTGGTTAATTGTTTCTTGAGTGATACTTAAATGCACAGTGAATTTCTGGCCTTTTGTCTTTTGCTGGAAAGATTTCAAGCATGCATAAACTAAAGCACTGCTGGTGATTCCCTGCTTGTGTTTCCCACCCAGCTTTCCCTTTGTTGATGTGCTTTTTAAACCTGGTGATTTTAAGCTGACCACCCCCACTGTAAATGGAGCTTAATAAATTCCTCCCTTTCTACACTGCTGTTGACAATATTGAATTATTCATTTGCCTTTCCTCATGCTTGTATTGAAAAAGTACATTTTCCTCTCATTGTCTGTTCTACTGAATTACATAATCTGAATACATTTTTCAGCTAGCTTTTGCATAAAATAATATATTCTAACACTCTAGCAAGCACTACTTTTTACATCAAGAGGTAGCTTGGTCTGTGTAGGTTGGGGAAACATATGAGATTTCTACATCATGAAAATAGTATATGTTGTGTCTCTCTTGAACTTTTTAAATTGCATTGTAACTGAGCACTGCATTTTTTCTCCTTTTTTACTGTTGTAACTGCATATTTTCTGCACTTGTTTTCAACTGTATTTTCAGCCTAGATGCCATACTCTAGATTCAGACCTGCTGAATCTATCCTGCTTTTGTTACACTCCAGCACTAAACCAGCCATCTTACATTAAGAAAGGCTCCCCTGAACTCTTGCGGCAAAAAACTGTGGATCCAGCCTTGTCTGAGCTGGGGATTGCTGAAGAAAGGTTCAATGTGTACTTTCCTATTGGTAGATTAGCTTAAAATTGTTTAATTTTGCCTGTACTTAAGCTTCACATTAGCTTGTCACTGCACATCAATCAACAGGGTTAGTAATGCCCTGTATAGGCACAAATTCCTTGGAACACAATTTTTCCCTAGACAACTATCAGTGGAAACCTCACAAGCTTGTCTGTTGCACTAAAGGCAACTTAATTGTGCCATGAACAGCAATGCCACACCTACCATCCACACCTATAATCCACAACCCTCAGTTTAACAACACTTGATAGTCCTAGCACAAAAACTGGTCAGTTTAGCCCAACTCTTTTCCCTAATAACTTGGTAGTCCTTTTTTAAAAACTGGTCAATCTAGCCCACTTATTTCCCTAATAGCTCATATGGTTAAAACCTGCTATAATGGACAGATAGTTTCCTGTCACTCTCCTGTCAGCCATGTATCCATGAACTACCACATAGGCGGTAGTCTACTTAACACCGAAAGTGTGATAAGAGACCTTAGGACACAGGTGGACAGTAGTCTCTCCTTTGATAATCACATCACCACAGTGGTCAGGAAATCCTTCTACATGGCACACCTCATCACAAAAGGTTTCTCATCCACAAAAAAAGAGGTCATTGTTTCCCTCTACTCATCACTCATTAGACCCATTATAGAGTATAACACCCCTTTTGGTATGTACCTCACAAGACATCTACAACAACTGGAAAGGCCACAGAAATGCCTCACAAAGAGGATTACTGGCCTCAAACAGATGCCCTACACAGACCATCTCAAAAAACTCCAGCTTTACTCTGTCGCATATCGCCTACTCAGAGGCGATCTCTGCCTAACATACAAAGCTATGTCAAACCCAGAGCTGTTGGACATGCTCCACTTAAAGAAATCCCAATCCCTCTGAGCTTCACACTCTAGGGACCTAAACTTTGTCACCACAATAAACAGAACATGCTGGTGGGATAGATTCCTGTCCCAGAGACTTCCCATACTCTGGCACAGACTACCTATCTATGTCAAACAGAGCTCCTCATTAGCATTCTTCAAGAAAAATCTTGATGATTGGATGGGAAATAGGAAATTCACCCCAGGGATCACTTCTGTGGTTCTGCTCGACAGGGGCACAGGAAAATAATTTTCTTGGGTGGCGAAAGCCAGGGTACATTTTTGGCTAGGCTTATAAAGGCCCTAGGGCCAATAGACTAGTACCTAACTATGAACCTATGAACAACCATGAATTGATGTTGGCTAGCCTATAAGACCCTAAACCATTAACTTCATAGCTCCCTGTGCTCCTGTGATTGCTGTGATTCTATCTTACACATAACCCCAAACTCCCTATAAAAACCCCCACGTCACCTTGCCCCAAACATACTTCCTGCTACAAACCCCATTGTGCACTAAACCAGCAGTCAACATCCATGCAAGAAAATCCATTACCTTTTAAATCCATTGCATTAGGGCACTGACTCCTGTTCAACCATCTGTGACCTCCTTGTGCACCACCCAAGCGACCGGGACATCCATTGAAGTAGGTTTCATCACTCCAAATCCTCTTCCTTCAGGTCACCAACCACAGGCCCCTCAATTACACACATCTGCAAGTTGAAAAAGAAAACAGATCACCATGCCTTTACAAGAATAGAGACATGATGAACCACGATGAACCTTAGGCCCAACCACTTATGTCTAGGTAGCAAACACTTTCTCACCATGACCCCCCCCTTTCACCAGCTATCCTATGTCCTGTCAGATATGAGAACCCCAAATGTCATCTCTGATGTAAGTCAGTTGTGATTTGCTAGGGTGCCAACCTTGTTAAAAGATGGACCTAAATTATGATGCAAATCTGGGCCTTCTGCAATATCTGTGCAGATGAAAAGGTATGACTTACCACCCGTGAGCCCCTTCATGAGGAAATCAGCAGGTAAACTACATGCTGTGTATCCAACTGACCCCAGAGCCAACCCAAACACCTGCCCCTACCCGCAAAGTCCACCCCTTCATGCCCACCTAGCAAGGACCCAACCTACACTCTCCTTTTACCTGTTCTGCCAATAACTGGCTTCAAACCCAATTTCATCCCACATGCCATAAAAGTACTTGCAATCACAACATATTAGATCTCCCCCTCAATCTCAGAACAATAAATGTGACCAAAATCACACTCAAAGGGAGGGTAACCTACAACCACTGCCCCTACAAACCCGAACAGTAGCATAAGTCATAGCTGAACATGCAGTTTGCAGTCAAGTATCCATCACCACTCTTGCCAAGACTTCCCCAAGCCACAATTTTATGAAAATCATACCTCTCCCTCTTAAAAGAAAGCCGGACAAAATCCTACAAAACATGGGGGGACAAATGCCCAAATCTGCCCACATCTGGTCCCCAAGTAAACCTGATCAAATCAGTTACCTAACCCCTATAATATTTACATCATATATATACTTTTTTTTTTTTTTGTTAATATATCACCAAAGAACATCTTCACTGGTGTGGGGGCTTCACCATTGATCAGGCTGAATATGAGCCAATCACTATACCTCCCAAGCCCTTACAGTAAATGTTGGGAAAAGCCTGTCAATACCAAAAGATCACGTGCTCCTTCCCTACAAAGATCCTATTCCACGTTTCCAAACTGGCACCCCACCAACCCCCGACCGCCTAGCCAGAATAAATCATGCTGTGCAACCAAAAGCTAGCCTAACCAGTCCCCTACCAACTGCTAAACCTCCTGCAGTCCTGCGATCCCCAGCATGAGCCTATGATACACCACCATATCTCTCAAGCGTACCTCATTATGAGAAAAAAAAAATTCCACGCCGAAAGGGTCTGTCACAAATTCAGTGTTAGAACCTTTTTAACTGATATGCATGGTAACTATACAGGAATTGTATTAATTCTTTAACAGGTTTTTTTATAAGGAAAACCAGTATATTTTAACTGTCCTAGGACCTTCCCAGTTAAAGTTGTTAGTAAGCCATTAGTATATGTGTTCCACATTCCGTCCATTTGTTCCACATAATGAGGCTTAGTATTCCTCATTTAGAAGATGGAAGGTCAAGAGCTCTGTACACTACCAGCCACAATAGTATAAATACAACATATGTATCCCACCCTACACAAATCCTTATCCTTACTAGAGCAATGCAGTAAGAAATAAAACACATTCTGATTGATAGCCCTAACCAAAGTAGCTATGCCTCCAACTTTGCTACCTATGGCCCCCATTTTTATTTATTTTTTAAATGTTGCAAGCATCTAGTAATGCTTTCCTATGTATGGTCTGCTTTACTGAGCCTTATGCAATCCTGTCACAACTGAAAAGGAAAAGGCCACCTATGATAATCCTGTGTCGACTGAGTGACTGTTATTTTCTGCACTGCTTTACCTATGATGCTTGTATCTCCCATACATATTAACAAGGGGAAAAATGTCTGCAATTAAATAATTGTGATGACATAAATGCCTGCTGTCATTTTAGTAACTATTAACTTATCACAGGACCGACCATACTGCTGACTAAACTATTACCCCCACTGAAACAAAATTATCCAGACCTCCAGCCAAAATCTGTTGGTTTTCTCTCATACTACTCCATCCTGTCTGCATGTGTAAACACTAGCAGACCTTAAACTTCAGTGCTGAAGTGAGCAACTGTATGAATGCAACTGACTACCATGTTGACCTTCCTATGCAAATACAAGGATTTGCATTAGCATGCATTTTCTGAAGGGAATGAAGTCTGAACTCAAATGTTCATCATTATCTGGACTTCAATCCTGAAAAATTTGCTGGCAGTTTCCAAGAAACCTCCATTTTGAGATGCAGCCCAAAAAATATGAGACAAGAATCTGGACATTCTGCTAACGCTGTACAGATGGGAGCTACAGCTGTATAATACCCAAAGCTGCCCGTGAGCCATGCCTCTCCACTTTGGAGAGCAGGAAATCTGTACAAAGCCACAAATAATAGAAGAACCAAACTGGAAGTTAAATAATGGTCTGACAAGCTCACAACGCACCTCTCTGCCTTTGACAATGTGCCAGCAGTACACATTTATATTTTGAGCCGGAAAGCAGGTTTTACAATAACCTCAACTCCAAAGGGAAGGCTGGAACTCAAATGTCTGCCATAACCTTATACCGCACTGACACCACCAATAATTTTACAATGCTCTGCCAACTTCATCATGTAATAGAAATCCCCCCCCCCCAAAAAAAAAAAAAAACGGAAGGGAAACGGGACGGCTGAGATGAATGCCCTACTTGGATTTGCACAGCCGCAGGTAGGGCCATGCTTCCATGCTCTTTAGAACAACACAGCACAAATGAAGAAACAACCACACGTTACCTCTCTTTGAGCCTGCAAAAAGACACAATGCAGTTTCCTCAGCAGGAAGCCCCTGACCAGGAACAAAACACCTCTTAAACCCCCGATTATGACTTTTTAATTGAGTGGATAGAAAATGCAGGAACAGATGATATTATAGGCTAATCCAGTATAACTGCTGTGACCTGTACCTGGCCAAGAGGTGGTGAGTGAGCAGTTCGAACAGTCTGGGATCTATTGTCATAGAGATTGCAGGGGAGGAAACGAAAGACTACTTCACCCCATTACAGCCCATAACGTCAAAGGGATGCAGTGCCATGCCTAACTTGTCTCAGCTATGCTAAGTAAGGCTAAGAATAGTCAGATATACTTCAGTCTGGCAAGTAAGCAATACAGCCTAACAAAAAAAATGTTTTTTTTTTAATATAATGCAGGAGCCCCTCATCTACCTGTGGACTACCTAACCTAGTTAACCAGAGCCCCTCACCATCAGCCCCTACAACCACAACCCATTTCCCCAAGAAAGGGAGGGAAAAGAAAGAGAAAAAAAATAATTTATATATATATATACATATATGTATATATATATATATATATATATATATATATATATATATATATATATATATATATATATATAGCAACCATCTGCCTCCTACCAGCCAGCACCAATCACTAACCCAAGGTCTACCTGTGTTCCAGGAATACCTACAGGTTGTCTCGGACATAACCCTTGCCTTAGCAAGTTCACACCAAAATGTGACCCCTAATCCAGTTACACTTGCCCAACATCCTTTAAGCCCCTCCCTTCCCCTACCTCATTTCCTCCCAAACCTCATCCGTTCCTATTTAACCCTATCCTACCCCTATCCTCCCAAATCCTGCAACTCTTAACTAACCCCCCCCAGCTTGAAGATGTCCCTGGACAAAACGGTCTATTCAAAACCTCATTTTTTAATGGAAAAACATCTGTGTAGTTATACAGCTGTTAAGCATCTCACCATTAACATCACTTCCTCCTGCTGTCCTGCTTAAATCATAGTAATCCCTGAGCACCCACCTCACTGTTGCAGTCTATGACGATTATGTCTCCGTCTCATTACTCTGTATCAGCTATTTATATACTAACTGCTACTTCCATTATCCAGAGTTTCTAAATTAATTATGCCCCCTAAGTACTCATCTATTCTAAATCACGATTTCAGTACTACTACCATGCTGGCTACATTGACAACTTTAGGAAGGAGACCTTTCTTAAGGGATAATTTCTCTGTATATCACTCCTATTTTCATGTGAATACCTCAGTTGTACCCTAAAACCAACAGCTAGACCACCTTTTCTCATACCACCTCAGTTACAGGCATTTCTTTAGTTCAGACTGCCTTCTCAAAGCAAGCAGGACACTGAAGACTTACAGGTAAATTATCCTATACACCATAAGCACACGCAGCTTCCTTAAAATTCAATGCTTTACTGCTAAGGTTAAAACCAGAAATCATTGCTATTACAACACTATTTGCTCTGATATTACAAAGAATAACACCTTACTGTTAAGGCACCGCAGTGAACAGTGGTACATAAAATGCCAACCCACAATGAAGGCATGCAGTTTAGATGTGACATGCACAAAATGTTGACCTCTACCTGCCAAATCCTCATGTAGTAATGCCACTGTAGATAGTGTAGTGGGAAATCCACAACAGATGCATACCCTGTGTATACAAAGCCTTAATGTGTGATGACTGTACAGTATTAACCTCCTACTGATCTAAAGGTCCTGAATTTCGAGTTACCTTAGTGTCCTTAGATGATCTGAGAAGACCTGTAACTTGCATTCCTGTCTCTCAACTTCCCACATAGACTAGTATTGAGTACTGTAATAAGTTCATTGTAATGATGCCCTAACTGAATTTCTATACCTACTCCTATCTGCGCAAGATATTCATTGCCCAGACATGGGAGGTATTTCATATACCAAATGTAACACTAGCTCACCTCCCATTTGTGTGGCCCCAATTAAACTCACGGACAAATGCTGGTCCAGTTGTAAAAGATCTGTCAATAACCCGTAATGGAAGAAGTTAGATCACTCTTAGTAAAAAGTGTACACCTCAGCAACTCTACTCATGCATTTTACTGAAAAAAAATGTTATTTCAGGACCCCCAAGCATTACTGCAGACAGATCATTATTTTCATGGGCAGAGTCTAACCACCTGTTATTATTCTTCAAAAAAAATCAAATTTTGACTCAAGTACCACAAAGACAGCAACTGCCTAAACTGAGTTCCTCCCAGAGTGCTACAAAAAGCAAGATTCCCTCCTCTGATTTGTTGTTTTCCAGTCATACCATAAACTTGTGACATTCACCTTTAAAATCCATAAAGCCCTCGTATCAAATATATCTGACACAAGGATTTCAAACATACTAACCTCTTCCAATTTTATGATGTTTCAAAATTCACTCATGGCAGAATCAGTCTTGACATTGACACAGCATGCTATTTCATGAAGGAATTCTACACCCATTTAGACAAATGCACAGCTGGCAGTCCATACCAGTGCAAAATATAATGGGAAATGTAGAAACAACAGAAATTGGTGGTCTACCAATATAAATAAGCTATACAACATAATAAGGAGAAAAAAAAAACAATACATTATGCAACACATCTGAAAGCTTTAACAAGTTTATATTCCAGCTCTAAAAACAATATCGTCAAGGATATTATCACAAATATTACTAAGAAATTGAAAAATACCATTAGGAACAGAAAAGCAACCCATGAACTTAGATTTGCTTGTTAAGCTAAGGATGATTATAGATCCTTCTTTAACTATGTTAAAAAACTATGGAACTACACTTAATATTGTTCTGAAGTAATTAGAAATGGCACCATGAATTTGGACTTGGTAAATATTGTAAATATTATGGTGAACAGATTCAGTGATGATTTTACCCTAAAGATGTCTGACCAAAGCGCACAAATCCTTGCATTCCATACACCCCCTCATACCACAAAGGAACACATACTGTGTCATCGAAGACCAAAAATACTTTCATGGGGCCTGGCAATATACCTGGACATTTAACAAGTAGTGCTAGGTATTCTTACACATCTACTCCATAGTCTGTTCATCTTAAGTTTAGTGACAAGTTTTCCCCTTGAAATTTGCTGCACCACAGTGTTGATGGCCCTACATAAGGGGGCCTTATCAGCAGCCTTAGGAATTATATCAGCCTAATGAGCCTCATCTGTAAAGCCATGGAATATATAACTGACATCAAGCAATGACATCAAAAATATTATTAGGCTTGACCCACAGCAGTTTAACGTTGTGAAGGGAAGATCACGTGTAACGAGTCTGGTTAACCTCTTGGCTGTCAACACTGAACGTGCTGTTTGTATGGAGTAGGTTGAGAAGGCCAAGTAGTTTGACATAATCCCCTTGCACATATGCTAAGTAAGCTCACCCCTTGAAAAACATATTCATAGCTGATAATATGGATAGCAAACTGCCAGTGTCACAGAAACTTTAAAATGTGAGTGGCTGATACCTCATCAGAAAGAATAAGGGTAAACAGTGGTGTCACCCATGGCTCAGCACTGGGACCCCCTCCCTCCTTTTGGCATTTACTTTTCCAATCTACAGAACAGGGATAAAGCTCACTTAGTTTGCTGATGACAGCAAGCAGAGAGTTATTGTCAAGTCCTCATCAAATACTAAAACTCCTCAGGAAGAACTTCCATTTTTAAACAACTGATCGACTAAAATGGGTTCAAATTAAACTGAAAATTGTCGGTATTGTCATGGCTAGTAAATGATGCCCCCTCTCAGCATACAGTATAGAGACAAATATAATTACTGTGAAGGGCCTTGGGACAGAGGTAGATAATTATCTCTCTTTTGATCATCATGTGACAACCAATGAGGAACCCCACTCGGCCTTCCTGAGAACACTGGAAAATATGAAGGTCTCTCCAAACTCCATTATATTGGGCGACTTCAACTACCCAAACATAGACTGGGAGCATTACTCTAGCTCCAACACCCTAGCCCAAAGGTTCCTAGAATTTATAAACTCAAACTATGGAACAACTTGTTACCACTCCCACAAGAGGGGAAAACATACTGGACCTGATCATCACCAACATGGGGACTCTATGCTCCAGACCAGAAGTGTATCCCTCACTGGTAAGATCAGACCATAAACTAATCTCACTAGATATTCACATCCCGACCCCACCCCCTGCCCAGAAAACCACAGTGAAAAACTTCTCTAAAGCAAATTTCACACTCCTCAAAACTGAGGTGGAATCATTCAAAGCCCCCGGGCCTGTGGAAAATACGGTCCAGACTGCAGAATCCTTTATAAACGCATTCTATGAACACCTTCAGGAATGCATGGATCATGCGATCCCAAATAAAACCAAGACCCAGTCTTCCAAAGGCAGACGTCCTGTCTGGTGGACCCCAGCCATAAACAAACTATACAATAGAAGGAGGAAGCTACTAAATGATAGAGCAAAATCCCAAAAAGGGAAGGCATCACTGATCAGTATTAGCAAAAAACTACGGGCACTCATAAAATTGTCTAAGGCCAGCGTCAAGAGAAAAATTGCACAGGACACTAAGGATAATCACAAGGCTTTCTTTAGTTATGTTAGGAATCTGGGTGGTAATTCCCAGATATGCTCAGAATTAGTCCAAAATGACAAAAAATACACCAAACCCACAGACATTGCCAACATCCTAGCTGACAGGTTCAGCGCAAACTTCTCCCCACCAAAGGGCAAATATCTATCCCAGCAGAGTGCTGCCCCGTGACATCTCAGATGCTCAGGTAAGAGCCGCCTCTCCAAAGCAAAAACACAGCATCAATGGGACCAGACGGTGTCCCGGCCAAGCCCTACATGAACTCCAAGAAGAGCTAAACCCAAACATAAAACTACTGTTCAATCTCAGCCTTACTACAGGATATGTGCCCAAAGAGTGGCGTACAGCAACAGTGGTCCCTCTCCATAAAGGTGGTGCCTCAACGGATCCTGGAAACTATCGCCCCATAAGCCTGACTAGCTTGGTCTGCAAAGCTATGGAAAGGATCATCATGGACCTCATAAATAAAGATATTGGGGACCTACAGACACTGGATCCTACCCAGTTCGGCTTTGTTAAGGGCAGATCCTGCCTCTTAAACCTGGTTGATTTCTTTGAAACAGTCACCAAGGCCATTGACGAGGGGAAGGTGGTCCACACAGCCTACCTGGACCTCGCAAAAGCCTTCGATACAATACCCCACTCGGGCATTATAGATAAGCTCACCAGCTTAAATATAAACCCCTATGTTACTAGATGGATTGCAAACTGGCTCAAGGACAGAACCCACATGGTTAGAATTGCTGGAGCCATGTCAGATTCCAAACCAGTTACAAGTGGTGTCCCACAAGCCTCAGTCCTGGGACCTCTCTTGTTTGGTATATATTTCTCAGCGGTACAGGCCAACACGGAAGGACTGTGGCTGACCAAGTTCACAGATGACTGAAAACTGGGCGCCAATATCGACTCTCCAGCCGACACAAGCATCCTCCAAAAGGGCCTCATAGAAACAGACAACTGGTGCCAGAGCCATGGCCTCAAGCTAAATGCCAAAAAGTGTATAGTCATCCCCTTTGGCAAAAACAAAGTGCCCACAAATTACCACATAGGTGGTAATCCATTAAGTACAGAAGAAGTAATTAGGGACCTGGGGACCCAAGTTGATAGCAATCTCTCATTTCACAACCACGTGGCCAAAGTGGTTAGAAAAACATTTTATATAGCCCACCTAATCATGAAGGGATTCACATCTAGATCAGGGGAGGTCATCTTGCCTCTTTACTTATCCCTCATCAGGCCCATAATTGAGTACAATGCCCCTTTTGGGATGTACCTTACCAGACACCTGCAGCAACTGGAAAGACCCCAAAAGTACCTCACCAAGAGGATCAAAGGGCTCAAACAGATGCCATATGCTGCCCAGTTAAAGAAACTCCAGCTCTACTCAGTGGCATACCGCCTGTTCAGAGGCGATCTGTGCCTGACGTATAAAGCCATGTCCAACCTGGAATTAATGGACATGCTGCACCTCAGAAAATCCAAATCCCATCGAGCTACGCGCTCGAGAGACTTGAACCTCAGCAATGAAATAAATAGGACATGCTGGAGGGACAGATTCATAACCCAGAGGCTCCCTTCCCTCTGGAATAAAATCCCAGTCCAGGTTAGGCAGAGTCCCTCATTGACTCTCTTCAAGAGGAATCTTGATGAGTGGATGGGAGATCGTAGGTTTACCCCGGTTATCACTTCTGTGTCACTGTTAGACAGAGGCACAGTATACTAACCTCGAAAAAGGGCATAGCAAAATAAATTTAAAATGGGTGTCAAAAGCCAAACACATTCTGGCTAGGCTTATAAATGCCCTAGGGCAGATAGCCTAGTATGAACATATGAACCTATGAACAGTTTCAGATAATACTTCAATTTAGCATAGAGAATTGCTAAGGGAATATAATCCATATGTGAAGTGATCATCATTCCCTTATATTCAACAATAATTGGGCCAATTACTCAGTACAACAGTCCCTTTAGGATGCATCACACTATACATATCAAACAAACTAGAAAGACCTCAGAGGTTTCTATGTAATAAAATCATGGGCTTAATTTCCATGAGCTACAAAGGTGGGCTGAAAACACTGTACCTTTCTTCAGTATCTGTTAGATTCTTGAGAGGAGGTCTACGATCTAGGATTCCCATTCTATGTTATTAGAGACCCAGTTGTCTAAAAATATCAGAACTGGGGACCTAAAGATAGACCAGCAGATAAATTAAATATGATGGAGAGACAGATTCCTCTTACAGTTGTTTCCCACTACTGGAACTGACTGATCCTGCAGGTTAAACAGCATAACACTATCACCCTGCAGATGATGCATGGATGACTGGATGGGTATTCACAAATTTACCACATCATTGACTGTACTAGTCCTCCTGGACAGGTACTGTTAAGACATAAACAGTCACAAGATTTAATTGCCTTGAAATTCCTAAAAGGGGGGGGGGGGGGCTTTCTCTTTCATGATCTCCACAATTACTTTACAAGAAAGTAAAAAGCTTTTTTTTTTCCATATTTATGTTCAGACAAGGATATTCCTGAATGCCTGCAAGGCATTTGTTGTGATCACCCATATTATAAACTGATCACTGTCAACAGGATCTTTTACAGTTCTCTAGAAATCCTGTTATATTTTTCATTGTAGAATGCCACTCAGGTGGCAATTTCTTCATCTTATCTCATTCTATGTGATATATTTTTCAGTCTTTAAGCTCATTTGCTACAATGTCACTTGCTACTGCACACTACTCTCTCATTCATTCCTTCTCTTTCTACTAATACACTTTGTTGAATTCCTTGCAGCATATTAATCTTTTTCAATATCTCCAAATCTTTTGGGTTTCTAATACTATGATGGGAATGGACCCGATTCCTAAGTCAAAGTATGATTAAAGTTCATGAAAAAAGGACTAGCTATTTGATACAGATAACTTTAGTAACATTTTATTTGGCTTCATGTAGTGGGAGACAGGGAGAGACAGTTAGGCATCTTGCCTAATGTCAAGTAACTAACTCTTTTGAGAACGTATTTCACATGGTAGTGTAAGTAATATTAGGTAGAGTAATATGGCTATAAAAGCACTGTGTCTATCTCTAAACTGCTGATGAATGAAAAGAAGGAAATTGTTATCAGGAAAGCATATAATGAGTTGAATTGCAACAGCTTTCTGTAGTAGTTTTCAGAGGGTGGAAGAATGATGCTAGGAAATCTTTAGTTTTCTGTTCATATACATTTACTAACTGTTAGACATTTGAAAAGACATTTTCAGTGTTGTCTCGGGAGAGAATCTTACAAAAACATTAAAACATACCATGGGGTAAGAACACAATAAACGTATTGCAAGTAGAAATAAGTTATAATTTAACAATCATCTAAGCTCGACAGAAAACTGCTTCTATAAAACAGATAATAATAGAACAGTTTATAACTACAGTCGCAGTTTGTCATTGCCAAGACCTGATATAAAATTACATTTTGGAATTAATACAATCTTAGATTTATTATAATAGGGTATATTTTATGGGCAACGTGGCAACATGTTGATTATACATATAAACATATTTTGTAGTAATATAACATGAAAGAAGATTCACTGTAATGCATGCATCAGATATATTCTCAATAATACAAATAGATCTTAGAGTCAGTAGCTCAGCAAGTGACACTCATACCTTTGCTGCTGTAAGATAAGAGAGCTGTGGATTGTACTCCCACTCCAGGTGCATTGATTCATTTTCCAGTAGTGACACTGTTGCACAGCATAAGGGGAGTGGGGATTGCACTTCAAAGTGTGCCACCTGTTGGATGATCTGCCAGACTTGAGGGTAACTTGGGTAGATGTAAAAAAACTCCACAATACAGAAAGTGATCATGAATATGGCCCAACATCTGCATGATTGCATAGTTAATATCACATGGGATCACCCATTACCAACAGTTCAAAAGATAGATGCTAGAAAACTGGATACAGTGGTCCAAGTAAAGAAGACAAAAGTATCATTGATCTTTGAAATTGCTACACTCAGTGACTACAGTGTCTTGTGTACAGAGAGACACAAAGTCATAAAATATCAGGATCTGCAGGTAGAAATGAGAGCAATGTGGAAGAAAGATACCCAGACAGTTCCAATAGTAGTTGAAGCAATGGGTCTTATAAAAAGAATCTACAGGGATATTTAGATATGTTATCAGTCAAGTAACCCCATACAAATTAAATAAGGAGTCATTACTGGGCACATTGCGAGTGCTGCAAAGAGCACTTTTGGCTGACATCAAAGACTGAAACAGTACTTCTTTAGGCAAGTAATCAGCAAGAGTATGCATATCCAACCCTTCAAACTACTTGGTGAGGGGAGGGGATTAACAGGATTAATTATCTGAACCTTACTCAATACCTTATTGTTAACATGGTATCATTGCCAGTATATCCCTTGTTTGGATTCTTCCCTTGTAATTGAATAAATACATAAAAAACAGACAAACATTTTTATCCTTCCTCACCTCCTGATTTGAAGCTATGGAGCTAATGCTGAGAAATGGCAAACTAGGGCAATTTTATTTTGTATCAAACCTACAACTTGATTACTTGACCCTAATTGAAGCATAAACTTCACCACCCCCCCAAAAAAAGTTGTCATGTAGCAAATTGTACAGACCTTCAAACAACATAGCATGATAATTGAGGATTATGTCTTATTCAGTAATCAGATAATCTCCACAGTACTAAAAGGGATCAGTACACTATATGGAAAGAGCCTTATTATGGCCTTCCTCTCCCAGAATAAAAGGATAATAATAAAATGATCCTTTAGACACCCTTAATTAAGAACTGCCACTTTATGGTACAGTTTCCTTAAAGGGAAATTTATCGCTAGGCCTTTTCTTAATCCAAATGTTGGTATGCGACACACAGCAGCAGCATCACAATTGCCAGACTGTTTTACAAAATTAGTTGAAACAACTATCCTTCTTTAAAATATACCCTTTTGTCCACAATCCTTTCAGATCTCTTCACCCAAACTCGTTACACACAAATCACATACCCGGAGCCAGGGTAGAAAACAAAACCATCAAAAAAACCTCCAGATCAGGACCAGCAAATCTCAAATTCTCATTGTTGTTCATTATTAGGGATGTTATGCATGTTAGTTTGCTAAATGGTATGCACCCTATTGGTGAATTGTATCATGTGATTTGGGGAGGGATTGTTTCAAATTTACATGAATTACTCTGAAGAAGTCACTGGTTATAAACAGATGATAGCACTCAATAAATTTATAAATTATTTTGGTGTAGATATTTTTCATCTCTTGGGTGGAGTATTTCAGGTTTGCTGGCTAGAGGTACAGCTAGAGGTATTTTGTCATCAACAAACTCAACGACCTAAACCTATGTTGAATTCTAGCTGAAATAATTTGTAATTTACTGCCTGCTCCAAGTGGCATAATTTCCTCCATATAACTAACAGCCTGTTTAACTTGCCCCCTTCAAAATGGAGTAAAACATCTATGAAATTAAGCCTACACAGCTGCAATAACCTCTGTATTGTCATCTAGTTATCATTTATGCTTTATTCTTCAGCTTCACCTATTTTTTTCTGCTAATTCTACATCTGCTCTGAGTATAATGTATTTCTTTGAAATTTAGGGGAACAGGCTGCTACCTTTCTACCATTACTCAAATCTGAATGCAGCCCATAAACACCTTCAACTTCTGCTAAGTAAAGGACTTCATTTTGCTCCTATCTATAAAAAACTATTATAAGATTTCTACGGTTCTAAACTTTGGATGCCCTGTTAGTCTTCCAAGCCAAGGTTTGGCACAATGTTTATTAAAAAATAGCATATTTCTTCACCTGTGGATTAGTGTTACTCTTATTTCATCATTTTTTTCTATAAACTGCAATGTACTTTTTGCAATATATAGCTAATTAGAAGTAGTTGCGGCTATTACCATTTTAAACCAAATGTACAGCATTGCTTACTAATTACTTTATGTCTATCAAAGTTTATTTTTAAACTATTTTTGACCTGATAAGCTTACTGGACAAACTGTCGGTTTCCAAGGGTGACCCAAGAGCTCTGTCTAATGAAGTGACTTCCTCAAGAGTCAGAAAGCAGGCAAATGAAGATGGAAAAATCAAATCCTGTACACTGGAAGCAGCTTATTAACAACTCAACGCTTTAGTCCTCTGCACTAACTACTACTACCTCCTCAAAATAAATCTATCCTTTTTCCATTTTCCACATGTGGTTGGGGTATCACTTCAATGATGGCAATCATCTAGAGCTAGTTCACACTACTGGGTGGCTAGCCCTGTCATGGGTCTGCTTCCGTATCTGTCACACACATGCACACTCAAACCTATGGCCAATTTAAAATGTCCAATCCAATTAATGCATGTCTTTGGAATGTGGAAGGAAACAAAAGCACCCAGAAAAAATGAAGTGAACACACAGAGGGCATGCAGATTCTATACAGAAAGCACCCCAGCTAATTATCAAACCTGAGAACCTCTTGCTGTGAGGCAAAAACACTATCTGCTGTACCACTGTGCTGTGTTTTAAAAGGGCTGTCAAGGCAAATGGTAAATAATCCGGGTGTTGGGGAGCATAAATCACCATAAATGAAAAGGAAAAGAAATACAGAGACTGCAAGATCAAAGGGAACCACCAGTGTGAAGATTATTTATAAGGCAGAAACAGAGCAGAGAAGTATTTCAAAAAAAAAAAAAAAAAAAAACAGGCAAAAAAAGAAGAAGCAGGCATTTCGCATGGAAATACGTTTTTATTGTGCACAGAAGAATGGAAGAAGGTGAAGTTGGAAATTGGTGAACCAGTATGGAAGGGCAAAACCATATATCTGTGTTCTCCAGTGGAGAAACAGAGGTTTTCAACTGGGAAGGCAGAGCAACAGCAACAGGATAATGTACAGACAATAAAGCAATAAAAAGAGAAGGTGGAAGTGGCAACACTTGTCTGATGTAGAGGGATATCCAGGTGGGATGCAAATGCAGTTCAAAAAGACTGCTACTGGGGACAATCAGAGAGAGAACTGCTCACCAGGCCTTTTATACCAGAAAGAAAACAGATGTTGCTCAGCTGAAGATAAAGGGAATGAGCAGCTGAGAAAAATATGGACCACTGAATCTGGCCTCAGTACTGGGTAAAACAATAAAAACTATCCTACAGCGGCAGATGCAGTAATTCTGGGCAGAAAAGCCATCTGGTGGGCTGCATCATAACATCACAACAGGTAGCTCATTTCAGTCTTATATGATCATGTTGTGTGACTGGATCATTTTGTAAAAAGAGCTAAAACTTTGGGTACCATCTGCACGATATCAGCAAAGCCCTTGATTTGCACACTGCAGACTCTGACAAAGAATGTCATCCTATTCATTGTTCTCACCTATCTATTTACTTTCTTTTATGCTTTAGTGATCTGCATGCGTTGTAGATTCCCCTTCTACATAAGATCTGAAAAGTGGTACAGCTTTCCAGTTCTAGCTTGGTTAGTGTAAGACAGATGAGCAGTTACATTCTTTTATCTCTGAATTATTGTCCCTCTCTCCCCATAACTGCCCTAGAGCTTTGGTCACTGTGAACACAAAGGAAAGGTAATAGAAAGGGCAATACATGAGATGTCATATAAGGAAAGGCTAAGTGTGCTCCATTTTATGTGAATGGAAAACAAGACAAATGAGTGCATTATGTGAGTTTATAAGTTATTAGGGGTAACTATTTTACAATTATACACTGGAATGGGAACATTATGTGAGTTTATAAGTTATTAGGGGTAGCTATTTTACAATTATACACTGGAATGGGAGCATTATGTGAGTTTATAAGTTATTAGGGGTAGCTATTTTACAATTATACACTGGAATGGGAGCATTATGTGAGTTTATAAGTTATTAGGGGTAACTATTTTACAATTATACACTGGAATGGGAGCATTATGTGAGTTTATAAGTTATTAGGGGTAACTATTTTACAATTATACACTGGAATGGGAGCATTATGTGAGTTTATAAGTTATTAGGGGTAGCTATTTTACAATTATACACTGGAATGGGAACATTATGTGAGTTTATAAGTTATTAGGGGTAATTATTTTACAATTATACACTGGAATGAGAACATTATGTGAGTTTATAAGTTATTAGGGGTAGCTATTTTACAATTATACACTGGAATGGGAGCATTATGTGAGTTTATAAGTTATTAGGGGTAACTATTTTACAATTATACACTGGAATGGGAGCATTATGTGAGTTTATCAGTTATTAGGGGTAACTATTTTACAATTATACACTGGAATGGGAGCATTATGTGAGTTTATCAGTTATTAGGGGTAACTATTTTACAATTATACACTGGAATGGGAGCATTATGTGAGTTTATCAGTTATTAGGGGTAACTATTTTACAATTATACACTGGAATGGGAGCATTATGTGAGTTTATCAGTTATTAGGGGTAACTATTTTACAATTATACAGTGGAATGGGAGCATTATGTGAGTTTATAAGTTATTAGGGGTAACTATTTTACAATTATACACTGGAATGGGATGACAGTGCAAGGAGGATGTGGCATGGCCATTAAATCAAGGAAGGAAGTCTAATCATGATGTATCAATGGACTTTTTCAGAGATTTGCTAGCTCAAATCAATTGTAGAATTAGAAAAGTACTAGAAGCTAAGATAGTTTGGCGTTACAAGCAGTGTGCAAGACATGGAAAGATGGGACAGAAAAGATAGTGGTAACTTCATGTTGCAACTCAGGCAGACTGCACAGCCTATCAGGCTCACTCTGCTGTTACAATATGTAGTCAATATAATGTAAAAATATGCATAGATATAATCATGACATCATACTTTTGTTTCTGCAACTGAAAAACAATTACAGTTGGCTTTATAAATGAATATATATTGGAACACATTTCCTCAAAAGCCTACATAGACAGCTGCTTTAATTCAAAAGTCCTGCATCAGCACAACACTTATCCCACACATAATAAAGTTCATAGGCTGCTTCATCACACTTTTTTCTACTTGCCTTTTTCTTTGTACCTGCTGACTCTCAAGCCTCCTGCATTCAGAATCAGACCATGCATCCGTGGTACTAAGGTCTTATCCACTACATTATATATGTGTGTGTCATTAGAATGGTTCATCAGCCCGGCAGCCTTGAGGGTGTTGTGCATCCTTATCCACAACTGTGCCTTGGCTGCATTTTGCCAGTGGCATGCGCCCTTCTCCTTTAACCAGGTAATCTGACATCTTCCCCAGATCGGAGCTGTATGATGCCAATCCCCTCAGCTAGAAACTTCTAAATGGTACACACATCCTTACAACTTCATTTCATCTTGGATTTGAGCCATGGGATCATTTCAACCTTGTCCGTTATCCTGTTCATGTAGGCTGATGTGGGCATCCACAAAACAACAGAGATATTATAACCTGTTCCACTGATGTGCAGAAGGCTCCCATATCACATCCCATGACAACTACAGATACTAGATTGGGATTGTTAAGACCATGTCCGCCATGCATCTGTCCATTTTAATTGGATCTAAAAGCCAACCAAGACCCTCATATCCATCCCCCTAGGATGTCAAGCTGAAGAGTCACTCATTTTCCATCCACCCTTATCCAAGCTCTTCTACTGCTCAAGATGATGCACAAACACTGGATTGTAGTGCAGGGTTTATCCCACTGTGTCATGTAGCTGGGAGTCTGCTTCCTCATACGTGCTCCTTCAAGTACTGCTCAGTAATGATTAAAAACTATCAAACTATCAAGAGACCCTATAGGAAGGAATATGACCTTATCATGGGCAGTATATATACTACACTTTCAGTTCAATCATCGACAACACTGTAGTTCTTATGAATTTTGGCTCTACAGGCTATCCGTGTCACTTTACCAAGCCTTATAAATAATGCTGCATTTGTGTCCATAATATTTTCTGTTAATTCACCAAAAAATAAAACTGATTAGAAACTCAGATTTGGACATCATGGACCTAGGAATATTATAGGTGGCAACATGGCAACCATTACTACATGAAGGATGCATATGTCTTCTGCTGAACTATGCCACTCGACCCTAATTTTGCCTCATATTTTGCCATTTCCTTCATGTTTTTTTTCTAGTAAATCACTGAAGATCATAGTCAGCAAATAATGCCAAATGCTAAGATTTCATACTTCTAATTGCTTATAGAAATGCATGCTGATGCAAAACCTATTATACTCATTTTTTAAGTAAATTATATCAATGTGTAAAAATGTCTGTGATTTTTGTCATTTGTCCTCATTATCTTTGGCTTTGTCTAGAAATCTTGTGTAAACAAATTGAGAAGAATGCATTGAAATGAAGTACTGTGGTACTGACAAAAGACCTCACTGTGAAAGTGGGTCAAGAGATAATTTACAATTAATAACTGGGCAACAAATGTCAAACTACAAACTGGAAACTGTCATGAAAACATTACTTTTCATAGAGTGCTGTAATGTCACAGTTGTATATCTAAGTAAACTGAGTGCAGGGGTGCATTCTTAGTGTGGGGGCAAGTGCAGACCCAAGGAAGATAAAAGTCAAAGTTGAATTCCATTTCTTTCAGCAAGTTAAAATGCATCTCATAAATGCTGTGATAAAATACGTAGTAATATCATAGTACTACACAACAACTTCCAATCAAAAGCAATGATTCACAGATAAAAACAAGATCAACAGAAAAGTACTAAGGCTTCACCCACCCTAACTGTGCTGTCCCAGTATATTGTATAAAAGATGTAAGGACTGGTTGTGGCTTAGATTCAAAACAATATGACAGCTGTCCCTTTACTCTTTCGTTTACATCACAGAACTGCTATTCAGGGCAGTGGCTTAAGTGGTCTGTATAACTGTGTGCATGGTATGAAACACAATTTTGTAGAACAGTCTTAGTAAAGAATGATGCCACAAGGGACAGCAAATGTATGACTTCTGGCCTGCATAACATAGCTGTAGAGTTCTGAGAAAAGCCGGAAGACTAAAATGAAGCAACAAACTGGTGGAATTACATTCTGAAAAATGTGAGGCATTTGATGCATCCTTATCTGTTAAGCTTGTACTAGCTTATACTACAAATAAAAATGATATTACGATATAGGCATTATATATAATGTATATGGCTCCATATCAGTTGATCAGGTTTTCAGAAACTCAAACTCCACGTGGTCAAGACCATATGATCAAGTTTTTGAAAACTCAAACTTTTGAATGGCGATCTCAGTACAGCTAAGATTGAGAAATGTATCCTTTTCTTCACTGTAGTGCAATCTCAGAGATGGTATATTTAATTTGCAAGGGGTGCTGGGGGTGCCCACATGGAAAAACATAAAAAAGGTAGATTTTTGTGGGGTTTTTTTCCAGTTTTTGGAAAGTCGATCTTATGGTCTCTTTGATATTTTTTTCATGTTTCTGAAAAGTCAGCCATTTGACATAGACCCATATATATACACACACACACACACACACACACACACACACATATATATATATATATATATATATATATATATATATACATATATAATTTTACTACCACCTACAGAATTAAATATCTGCTCCACCACAATGAGTGTGGATATCATTAATGAAAAGTGGCAGAAATAAATTGTGGCAGATGAATATGAGAGCTGTTGCTATACTTATTACAAGATGTGTTTGGTCCATCAGAAGAGTACTGCTAATAACTACATAGAGAAAGTGACAATAGTTCAAACATCGAAAATATGCCATTAAAGTGTGTCTGTAACAGAGAAGTGAATTCAGGGTTCTGTAACACTAGCAAACATTAGTTTGGACAGATTTCTTCTGTCAGTCCGAATGACTGATATATATGGCATATGTAGCATTACCTGTGTGAAGCTAAATAAGCTCAGAATGATATTCTTAACCTGACAGTGAGCTTTTCGTACTGCACTAATTTACTATGTAGGAGGGCAATGGCAATACGATGTGCTAGTTTACTGCCTAAGGTGCCATGGTTTACACATAATGATGGAGGAATAAGCAGGGCAAAGGAAGCTGGGATAGAATACAGGATTGCTGCAGACTGCCATGAGGCTGGATGCACCTCGTTTGAAATCTCCAAGAACCTTGACATCCAGTCTAATAGCTTTATTGTACCCCAGGTGGAGAGGGTATTTGGGATCCAGCAACATTTTTGTTTTGGTAACTGTTGAATGCACCAGTTGTTGGCTCCTCTGAGTTCTAGCAGAAGAATCCTACTGTGTGTGAAATTGTACACCACATGCTATCAAAGTCTGATATATGTCTTTCATCTCCTGCAAATGATAATGGATTTCAGGAACAAAATACTAAAACCAGAGAAAAACAAGTCCAGGAAGGCATCTGTGGTGTCCTCAGCAAGTGTTGTTCATTGCAGGCAGGCTTGATTGTAGGTAGCAGTCCTGGATCTTCCTGCTTTTCCAGCCCTTTCCATGACAATGTAAACTATGTGGATAATGAGGCTAATAACAATTCAGAAGATACATACCTAAAGTCTGATAGCATCCTTCAGTGAGTGACCTGTGAGTCTGCATGCTAGATTTCTTCTGTTAAGCATCTCTAAAAATATAGAATCTGGGTTAAGGATTTCAATGCTCTTAAGTATAAGGCTGAGGATGTGAATGCTTCCAGAATTTATTACCCTAGAAGATCAAATGACTGAACAGCTTTACTCTTGAGAAGAAGGATTCTTCCTGATGGCTGTAATGAAGACTGCAGTGTAGGGTTTCAATGCATCTGCACATAAGAGCACTGCTTGGGAGATTTAAATTCACAGATGTACTTCAATGGAATAGTGATTGCAGAATCAGAGTGCTTACATACTACAGATTTGGCCTTCTGTAGAATGTCCACAGGGTGGTGGGAGAACCATTCAACAACCTGGAAAGCTTAGCTTCTTGCAACCTCCTCAGGATAGATAAAATAGATTGGATGAAATAGGTTTTGTAAGACAAGGAACATTTCTTGCATCATTTAACTTAAATTTAATTTAAGTAATTAACTGAAATGAACATCAAGGGCCATTTTCAGCCACAAAAGCAAAGGTAAATACAATACAGATTCATCTGCATTTTGGGGGAATGTTGGAGGAACCTGGAATAATCAGAGAAGTCCAATACAGAAATGGGGGGGGGGAGATGCAAACTTCATATAGATGGTGATTAGTGGTCAGACTTGAACCTGAAACCCTGAAGATATTGATTTTATTCACTGAGCCACTATTTTGACTGATGCTCAGTATCTCCTTAAATTTTCATTATCTGGGAGGATTTGAAAGAAGAAGCAGCTCCATCTTCTGCCTCCACATCCTTGGTACTAGGAATGAGTTTGGGGTACAGTTGTAAGGTCTTGGTAGGAGCATTTCTGGGGTTTCCTTAGGGGGCAACAAAATCAAAATCATAACAACCAAACAGTCTATTTATTGGGATTAATGTTGACAGTAGGAAATACCTGGAACCCTCCAGGGTGTGAGGGCAGTACAGCTGAAGTGTGAAAACATCAAGAGGGTGCCAAAAAAAAAAAAAAAAAAAACAGAAAACAATAGTTTTCACTATGGAATCTGGCAAGGTACTTCATGTTTTTTTTTTTTTTTTTTTTTTTTTTTACAAAAAAGCAGGAGAGGGAGTCACATAAAAATCTGCAGCCTGTAAACTGCAATACGCTGCAAAATGAAGTCATCTTCTCTGGATGTAATATTAGGAGAGCTAATGCCAGGTAGTCCTATACAATGTGCACTTAGATCAAAAGGACTGACACTGGCACAACTGATGTATGCTGGTAAGATCAACATCTGTGCCAAAGATGGAAAAACGGATGTCACTGGCAGGAATGTCTTTCACAGGGCCAGCATCCCCAGTGCCAATGGAATGATCTCCAGTGGAAAACTCCCCAGCAAACCTAACACAGATAAACATGATAACCCAAGTATTGAAATGAGAGAAGCAGGTATCTAGCTCCTAGGAGGAGTACAAACTTCCAGCCACTTAATCACTTCCATCCAAAGAGTTATAGGTTCATAATCAATGACTCATAGAGGAGGAGATTTTTTTTAAATGATGGAAATGAGAAGTATGTGAGTTGGAGAAACTACCACATCAGCAGTAATTTGTAGAGCCTAGTGAGTTGATTCAGTGGCTTCACAGCTTTCACTGATAGTAACTTAAAATTAGAGTCAGTATTGTAAGCTTTAGGTTAAAGTTAAAGGACTTTAGTAAAATCATTTTATACTAATCACTTAATGCCTGAAACACTGCTATATGAGAAATAGATTTATGTGACTGAAATATATAATTTTCACTGGCAGAAAGAGGAGATATACAAGGTTAAGCCATAAAGGGTACAATTCTCTCTAGGACCTAAAACTGTCTTCTAATGCTTTAGTGCAACGGCATTTTATGGCATCACTGAACTGTAAGAAAAGTGAACATGTTTCAGTGCTGTGCTTGGTTCCTAAACAAGGCATGCCCTCAGTGACTGTCACCAAACATTATTTGTTTTCTAAAGAAATATTTGGTAAGAGTAACTGTAGCAGAGGTAAATCAACATACTTGGGCACAACTAAGCAAAAGTAAAAAAAAAAAAAAAAAAAAAGTAAGAAAACATTCACAAAAAATAAACTGATATTAAAACAAATTGCTACCAAACTAGGAAGGTATAATTTGGATAAGTCTCAGGAAAAGTTCATTTCTAAAAACAAAAAAAAATCAATAAAATATTAAACAAATAAGTGAATAAAATGATAATAATTTATTAACTAACAAGCAGCTTGGATGCATTCCTTCTTGAATGTTTTTGCAGAGAGACAAACAGCAAAAACCAGGATGTGTCAGTATGGCTGACAGCCTAAGAAAGATTTGTATGTAATCAAGATCTAGAGTATTGGTGGTTTAAGCTTTCTGGAGACAGACATCTAAGAACTTACATCTGACTTTATTAAAGATTGCAAGCGGGGGAAGATAGTGGCAAAGAATGATCTAGTGACACGTGTCATATGACATCACAGAAAATGATACAGATTCTACTACTCTATGAATAGCTAAAGAAAATGAGGACAGAATTAAGAGATCCCTAAGTACTAAAGACAGTAAACTGCATTTCTCTTCATTGCCACTGAAAAGCAGTCCAGAAAAAGAACTGCCTATTTTAGCAGTTTTACAGTACAACATACTGTGAAGTGAATGGCACAAACAGCAGTGCACTGTGCCATTTATTACAGAAATGCACCAAATGCATTAGTACAGCATACACACTTCTCATGGGGTGCAGGAAAAGCAGCTGTAAGGGCAGCTGCAGTGTCTGACCCACAACATGCAAAGATGCTAAAGCCACTGAGAATGGGGACATAATGCAACAATACTGCAAACTGTGCACAACAGTTTAAAAAATCAGTGGAGGGGCACAGATAGAAGACAAGGCCTGCAATAAAAAATGCATGATATCACAAAACACAAACGCCTTTTGACAAAGTGATCTAGAACCACCATCCAAAAGCAACTTTTTCAAGGTTGCAGAATATTTAAATGCTGACAGAGCAAATTAACTACGAGTCTTCCAAGACTGTGCTCCTCAGCAGCTCAAAATGTTATCTTTTAGAGCTTTTCAGCTACTCACAGATATGATGTTAAAGTGATACAGCAGAACAGCATACAAGATAACTGTTGGTCAGGGGTTCAATATGCCTGCCAAACATGCTCGACAGAATGCCACTGTGCACATACTATAGAAATAACTGACAAGTCATGCTGGGAAATAAAAGGTTACACAGCTGCCGTGTGCAGCAGCAAGGCATACTACACTATACATATGAACCTGTATGGCCTAGTGTGATGAAGCACAGCTGGACAGTGTATCATAAAAAGGCAGCCATACACAGCTCATGATATAGCAATTTCTCTTATTTAAATGAAATAAGAAATGCAATTTATAATCATGTAAAAACACATAAGGTTCATAATCCACTCCTTCCTTAAACCTTATCAGTGGTTCATATATGGATGTTATGATTCTCTTCTTAAATTATGCTGCTGTGTTCTCCTGTTTTTTTGCAGGTATTTTCTTTTGTACCTACTCATACAGAGCCAGAAAATGGCCCATTTGTATTAGAATTCTACACTAGGACCCACTTGGAGCTGTATTGTACTTCTGTTGTACCAGCCTCTACTATACTTCTTCTGTTATATCAGCCTCTAATATGGGCATGTTCATCTGGTTTACTACATTTTTGATCTGTTGACAGACTGCCACTTTATCTCACTGGGAAGCATTTTCCACAACTGACATGAGACTGAAAATAACATTCATATTTTCAAGATCACCTTTTCCCACAAATCATTATACACTGTATCACATTTTCTCTCTGTATGCCTATAATATATAGACATAGAAATAGATATAGATATAAATACATATATATTAAACAAGATAGAAATACACAGACAAATGTGCGTTTAGGCAGTACTCTTCTTGATCTTGTATAAGTGCATATATATATATATATATATATATATATATATATATATATATATATATATATATATATATATCACACAAACACATTTTATATTTATTGCAACCTAGTAATTAGAAATTTAATTTCAAATGGTAAGTATGCCATTTTTTGCAAAGCAGAGGCAGAAATGTGCATTTTACTAAAACCGATGGGCTGTTTATTTGAAAACAAACCACAAAAGTGTCAGCAACAGAAATTAGCTTTCTTTAGCAGATATTCAAATAAGACACGTTAATGATGATTAGCTTAGTCTAAGCTAGCAGTCTTTAGTTCACAAGCATAGAACTTTGTCTCTCTCTTTTCTTTAGATAAATAAAATGGAAACAGTACCTGTGCTAATGTTCCAGTTCACTTGCATCACAAGTCAGAAAGGTATGGAATTTAATTTTCTTAGGTCTTCGTTCATAGTTTATTACACAGGTTAAAACAAGAAATAAGTCTGAAGTAGCTGGCCCACTCAATCTTCTTCTGACAGCAGTTACCCTTCTCCACAGTCTTTCTTGATTACAAAATTTGTTTTGTTTTTTTTTTTGCAAACAAGTTCTACACTGCCTTCACTGCAAAGCATTACCTAAATGCTATTGTTCCTTTGTAATAGGTTTTATGCAGTCTCACATGCAAGTTCTTCTGCCTCTCTGCCCAAGTCTATTAACTTTCCCCTGATCTGTAGATATAAATTATCATTAGATCACCCTCTAGTGGTTATTAAGTGTTGTGTCAATCTATGCCACAACCGCTACAGAGCAGACCTAGAGGGCCAAGTTATCATTCTGAACAGGCTGCAAACATGTGAACGACTGCTGCACAAGTGTGGATCCGGTCTGCACTACCCACAAAATACTTAGAATTTTTTACTCCGGGGGTGTTCCATTCTTTGGTCTCTCTGCAAATGAAGCTTTGGCTGATCAGAACCTGACTGGTTATCTTTGACCTCTTGTTAGACTCCTGTTTCAACTGATACCACTCTCAGGACCACTTGGAGCTGTATTGTACTTCTGTTGTACCAGCCTCTACTATACTTCTTCTGTTATATCAGCCTCTAATATGGGCATGTTCATCTGGTTTACTACATTTTTGATCTGTTGACAGACTGCCACTTTGTCTCACTGGGAAGCATTTTCCACAACTGACATGAGACTGAAAATAACATTCATATTTTAAAGATCACCATTTCCCACAAATCATTATCTACACTGTATCACATTTTCTCCTTCTAATTTATGTACGTCTGATGTCAGGAATTTACTTTCTGAACTCTGGTAAGCCTCTTCAACTTGCTTAACCTCACCTTCATTTTCCCTTACAGCCTCTTCACAAATCTCCATTTAATGGCAATAGTCTTCTTCACTTCTTTTTGTTTCGATAATTTGGTCAGCTCCTCCCTTAGACCTTGGATTCCTTGGCAGCAAAATAATTTCAGTTTTTCACCTTTAACCCTAGTTTCCAGTTCTGGGATTTTTCAAACATATATCCTTTTACTACTAACATTTCTTTTCAGAATAATATTTAGTCCTTAATGTGCGATATCTTATTTGAATTAACAGCATAGCTCCTTTTTGATATGCCACACAGGTTTTATCATGTTATTAACTCATCACTCTTTAGTATACTCTGAAAACTGTCTTTAATATTGTTAATTTCATTATTCTTAACCTCTGTATGATAAAGTGCTGTGTTTTCATTTGGACTAATAGTAATACCCACACAAAGGAATCAGTCTATTCTGGACATCCTAATTACTACGGGGAGCTCTCTCATTTTGCAACAGACTGGCTACTTGATTATTGTCAGGCTGCTCTAACTACCAACACCTTGAGCAAATTCTGGGAGAGTTACATTCTCAGTTAGAATTAGTGATTCTCAATCCAAGTGATTCTCAATCAAAGACATCTTCAAAGGCACAAATCACTTTTACTAAGCCATGGACATATATTTTAGTTTGTCTTACTAAAGTTCAAAATCTTTTTATGTGGCTTTGGAAATATGGCAAGTTAAGATCTCAGGTTCATATTCCCTGGTATTTTGTTCACATTTTCCAATTCAGAATTCATAGTTTCCCTTTCAGTCTGCAGCTTAGAGTTTGATTTAACAATTTTATTAAAAGCTACTCTAGATGTATGTTCTGCCACACGTTTTATTTGGTTACATGGACACAGGTTCTGCAGCATCACCATGTTTGTTACCACTAATCATTTTTTCATGCTGATTTTTAGTCATTAAAGTGCTGACAGCCTCTGGTTTCAAGTTTAGTTGATCATTTTCTTCATTGACATATTGACATTTTGCAGCTGAGGTATTCTCAGCTATGTTTGCCTGGAAGTAATTCTTTTTTTTTAATTTGGTCAGACTCTCTTCTACTGATGTTTTCAATTTTAGATTCCATACTCGGTGAAGTCTTTTTTGGAAAAAGAATAATCTCTTATTCTTGTAAAAAGGGACAACAGCCACATTTCTTGGACTTTATGTTTTTTTTGTGCTTTCTATATTTGCATTGACATACTTGTTGACTTTTATCCAGGCTGCTGTATCGAGAACACATACAGAGTATTTTATTTGAGTGCCTACCACTTACTGCATTAGGTTTCTCATTACACCCATGTGAGATATATTACACATCATGTGTGACCTTGGCTGACAAGTTCTTGTTTCTATATCTCTTGGCCCTATGAACATTTGAACAATGGTAGCGGCAGAGTCATTAATCTACTTAAGTGTATGTAATCTGTATGGTTTAATTGTTTTCTCCATCAGGTGATGGATTCAGCACTTGTATCTTAACTATACTTTCTAGTTGAAGCACACCCTGCTGTAACATTTGGAATAATACTCTCTTTTTTTCTTTGAAGTAAGATTTTCATGCATCTCTTTATCAGAAGAAGTCAGTAGAAGCTACTCTGTTTTATGCCAATTGGCCTTCGAGTTGTCTGAGAATTCTATTCAGTTTCTAAATTTTTACATGTAACAGTTCCTATACTCCACAGATTAACTTTTTCCTTTCTTCCTGCAGCACATTGATGAAGTTCTCATTCTTACAGTGTTCTTCCTGATCCTGCATGTACAAAGTGCTTTTAATTTACTTTTGTATAGATGTACATCCATGCAGAAAGTATTTTCATGTTCCTCACAAGTAAGTGCTGGTTCTTTATTTACCCCTTCAAATTTCTGCTGTATGAGCCAAGATGTTCATGCTTTGATGAAGTAATATTTCCTAACCATTTAACTATAAAGTACACACACACACACACACACACACACACACACACACACACACACACACACACATCTCAGTTGCTGACATTTGAATTATTCACTTTAAGATTGCAAATTCTAGTGCCTTACTTTTAGTTCACTCATCGCGTCTTCCACTCTTTAGAGGTCTTGCTGGATTTCTTCTTTATCACTGTGTAAACAAACAATGTCAGTTTCTGATTAACATTTGCTTCTCTTCTGTCTTTCCAGTTCTAGTATAATTTATCCTTAATCTTTTATCGATTTTTGATGTCTTTTCTGTCTCACTTAAAGCCGTCTCTTTTTCCTTTTGGTTTGAGCTAGTTTGATCACTCTGAGGATGCACAGGCTGCTCTACTGCTCTTTCATACATTATACTTCTTTCTTCGGATTCTCCTTCTCATTCTTCAGGCAGCCCAAACTCTGTTCATACTCAGACACAGACATGTCAGTTACCTGTTTCACTACAACCACTTGTTCAATTATACCGGTTGTAACACTTTGCCTGAAGTCTTCATGTTTATTTCTCTGTTTGACTACTATGACTTGTGCAACAACTTTGAAGAGTCTTTTAAATAGATTTTGAATTACTAGCTACTAGTACCATTTTAATTTGCAGACTGCAAATTGCATACTGTGTAAATGAGAATAGGAGAAGGAGAAGCTTGAAGGAAAGGAAGTCGCAGTTTTGGAATAGATCAGAGAGAATGGACAGAGCCAAGCAAAAAAAAAATATATATATATATAGCCGAGAGGTATACTGTTCAGAAATGAGGTGGTGCAGGATGATTGCCACTAAAAATGATAACTTGTAAAAAATTTTTTTTTTTACTCTAAAACAGACACTGGTAGCTATACAAAGATATGACTCTCAAATATATCAGCTGTATTGAATTCTGCAGAATATCCCTGACTCTGCTTCAAAGATTTTGAATTTCTTTATCTGCTTTATTTGATGTCTCTTTTGCCAGTCAAGGTCAGCCAACAACTTGCTAACCCTCTCTTTATTCTCATTTTCATGCAGCTTTCATTTCAGAGATCCATTGATTATGTCTGCTTACTGACAGTTGTCCCTTCATTGCCTTTGCTGCATTCCCAGTCTATATCTTGACCTTTTCTTACAGAGTTGTAAAACTCTGGAAAAGTATCTTACCTGTCTGCATTTGCAATATATGGTTCTGTAACAGGGTGGACGGCATAGCCTGACCACTGGCCTGTGTGACCATACTTCTTTCCTCTTGTTGATGTTTAGTAATTTGCAACATGGGAACATTTTATGAAAAGGATCATATTGCCTGTTTTTACATGTTCTTGCCTTTATCATCATTATCCAGCTGCAAAAAAAAAAAAAAAAAATGCACTTCAGCATTGCTTACTTGCTGAAATATTTCCCCACTAGTTTGTGGCAATAGCATACTTTTATCTTCATCAGTCTTTTGTTCCTACCTTCAATTTCACAAAATTTTAAAAATGGTCATCATATACTCCTTTTCTGCATAGAGAATTTTATTTCTAACACACAGCACCTAACTCAGAAAAGACTGGTAACAATGGCTGCTGGTTTGCAGCCCCCCCCCCTTTTCATTACAGTTTTTTTTTCTTTGTATTTATTTATTTATTTTTTATTTAAAATAATATATCGATAATTATCTTGCAGCTATGAAACTTGAGCCTCACAGCATATGTGCATACCACCAAATTTTGAGTAGTGCTTTTAAAATCAGCTTGCATTACAAATGCATGCCAAAAGTTGAATAAAGCATCTAGACTTAAAAAATATATAGATAGACATAGTATATATATATATATATATATATATATATATATATATATATATATATATGTTTAATACAGGTTTAACTGTATTGATTTATGTAGGGACTGGGATGTTTGGAGCAGCAGCCACCAGTCCTGTGATCTTACATGCATGATATATGGCTACTGACATATGCAGGTGAGGGAACAGCTGTCTAGGAAGTAAAGGCCTAGGGTTTCCCACTTGCTTTAACTTTGTAAAGAGTTCATCTACTAGCTACTAGTACAATTTTAATTTGCAGACTGCAAATTGCGTACTGTGTAAATGAGAATAGGAGAAGGAGAAGCTTGAAGGAAAGGAAGTCACAGTTTTGGAATAGATCAGAGAGAATGGACAGAGCCAAGCAAAAAAAAAATATATATATATATATATATAGCCGAGAGGTATACTGTTCAGAAATGAGGTGGTGCAGGATGATTGCCACTAAAAATGATTACTTGTAAAAATTTTTTTTTTTACTCTAAAACAGACACTGGTAGCTATACAAAGATATGACTCTCAAATATATCAGCTGTATTGAATTCTGCAGAATATCCCTGATTCTGCTTCAAAGATTTTTTTAATCTTACAATGGAGTTCTGTTGGTTGATGCAGTCGTGCACAGACATACCACTCCAAAGTACTGTATTCTGCAGATCATCCCTGATTTTGCCTGAAATATATCTTTTTTAGTCTACCGTTGGAGTTTGTAGTTGTAGTCATGCACAGGCATACCCCCAGCTACATTTGACTTTGCATACATCCCTGGTTTTCCTTGATAATTTGTTGACTTGTTCATTGTAAAATCTGCTGAAGCAGAAGAGCACCAGCAGTACTGGTTACTTCATAACGCTGGCCATTAGAGTTCATGGTTCTTAATATTAAGAAAAATTCAACTTTAGAAGCCTTCAAGTTAAATCTTCTGGAGAAACATTGGTGCTGTTCTTTGCAAACTGCATCCTTATTTTTGTTTTAATGTAAAACCAGGTCAGAAAGTTCATAAGTACTTACTGCGCTATTGATCTTTGATGATCTTAAGAGGCCTAGCCTTATACAGGCTTTTTTGTCCCTTGTTTTTATGTATGAGTGACCCAGAAGCTGGCAAAACAAGGATATGTTGGGACATTTATTTGTTCCCAGTATCGATGAAGGACATGAGATTTTAACTGGGGGAATGTGTGGTTTCCCATCCAATCATCCACATTCCATTTTAATAGAGCAAGAGAAGTACTTTGCTTTATGTGGAGTGGAAGATGGTTCCATAGATGTGGTATTCTTGTGGAGTGGAAGATGGTTCCATAGACGTGGTATTCTTGTGGAGAGGAAGATGGTTCCATAGACGTGGTATTCTTGTGGAGTGGAAGATGGTTCCAAAGATGTGGTATTCTTTGTGATACATGTCTATTCCTCCAACATATTCTATTAATGTTGCAAAGAATCTAAGATCCATTGAGTGTGCATTTATGCTACCACTGGACTTGTTAATGTGTAAAAGGCAGAAAGGGTATTGAGTGTTAAGGATCTATATGTGAGGCAGAGGTCACTTCTTAGCGGCATGTATGATGATGAACGTATGAGAAGAGGGACAAGGCTTTTTTATGATTTATGTTGTGAGAAAGTATTGCAGTATTTATAGCTGTGACAAGTATTTAAACTGGCACATACCACAGGGGGCATTACTCTCAATGAATGCTAGCCGACTACAGTGGAATGATTACATCCTTCAACCTGTGCTCTGCTTATTTTTGAAGATAAATATAAAAGTGCAAAAGTCAGTTCTTTATAGTCAGTAAAGCTGCTGTTTAGACTGAATTATTTGGCTTTAAACAATTTGTAGGGTTTGTTGAAAAGAATTAATCATGTTTTACTTCATGAGTGTGAATAACTACTGGTTTAGTCAAAAGTTCATTAAATTCCTATAGACATTGCAATACCCCTGTAATACATATTTTTTTTACAGAAAGTCCAAGTAGTTTTGATGAAAGGAGTCAAGAAGGAATTGTAAAGACTGGTGGCATGTGTGCGTGATTAAAAAGGGGATTGAGCCGACTGAATTGTGAGCAGTATGGTTACAGTTTTAAAGCCAGGTAACATTTGCATGCACTTCATGATAAAACTGTACAGTGAGAGCAAAGTACTGTAGCAAATATTTATTGCTAGCTCATTCAAATGTATGCAATTTGGAGCTTTATTCCCTAAGTATCTGCTGAAATAGAGCTTTGCCCAGTTGTAAATACAGATAAATATAAAAAATGCATATTTATTTGTCTTTTGATTGCTGGGAAAGCCTGACTGAGCCAAGTGCCCATTTTCTTTCAAGAAATGTCCAAACTGAAGAAAAGAAAGACCCATTTTGAAATGGTGTGCTCCACACCACTGCTTATCTTCAAGTGCAGCGAAGGAATGAAATGCACTATTTGCAGCACGCTGCACAGGAAAGTATTTATTCTAATTGGTACACACAGACCACTCCACCTCCCAGCTCTGCTAATCTGGTATCAAATTCTGTTGAATCTGACATCTCACTGACTCACATAAGGAGCACTATATTACGTGATTAAAAGAGCTTGAGTGCTCTTGAAATGAGAATCACTAATTAAGGCAATGCAGTGGGATTTCACTGTGCAAAATGCAGTTTATCTGATGTGTTTACTACTTTATGTGTTGTCATAAGAAGTTTCCTATGGTTAAGACGAAGAACCTATTCAACCACCTACTTTATGTCTGGATCAGCTTTTTCTCAAATGAGACTAGTGCTAGGAGACTGTTTAGCATGTGCCATAGTGTATGGTCTAACATGCAAAATGATAAACATAGTCACTGTTGACTCTGCTATAATATAACCCTGCTCCATTTGGTTGCTTCCTGCAACCTCCCTTGGTTTTAAGTCACCAGCTACCACTGACCTTACTTGCACTGTGTTATGACACAACTGATGTTATGTTGTGAAATATCACTTTGTTACTCACCCCTCTTCAAACTCACAAACATATTTCTGAACAGGCACAGGCTAATTATGTTTTATTCTCTTTGTATAAAAGTTCTCAACGCTAACAGTTTCCTTTTATTTTTTATTGATACTTTCCATGTATTTTACCACAGGTTTCTTCTTCTTATTATTCACTAGGGAGAAGTCGTTTCACAAAATATCTAAGAAAATAAAATCATCTAAAAATTCCACCAGTTGTCAGTGATTTCTTTTGTTTTCTCTTCTCAACAAACGTGGCTTATCCCTTCACCCAGCAGACAGTCAATGTAGTGTCTGTCTATTCTACATTTTACAACTTGCAAAATTCCCTTTTAGCTTCAGAGAGCAAATATGCTTGTAATTGACAGAGGGCCGGATTCAATAAAGCCTTCACTAAGTGTACACAGGACAGAGTGAACAGACAACACAGAATAACTCACACCTTCTTCCTCCTAATTTTAGTTTTCCTACTGATATTCTTGCAGCTTTAAATACTGACAGAGATTCATAAAGATTACCACAAAGTGTAGACTACATGTACACAATGTAATCTTTCTGTGTGACTAAAAAGCACAGAAAATGTGATAAGAATTTGACTGAATACGTATCATGTACGGATAGTGTACACTCAGTGTAGGCTTTACTGAATCCAGCCCAGAGATTTTTGTGCGTTTAACTACAGTACAATCCATAAAGTGAAATGATATCTGGTTGATACAAACAACATATATTTCTAACCCTTATTGTTGCAGTATACCATACTTTGCAATTATTTTGTGCTTCTTACTGCCAAGGTAAGTAATATGCATACACTTCTACATTTTCAGGCCCAAAGACCATCTCAGCTGCCCTTAGCTCCTCATTTTTCAAAAAGGTGTTACAGGTAATAAGCTTCTCAGCATACCTCAATAATACTCAACTATAAACATTTTCTTTTTCTGTCTGGGATGACAGAGCTCTGTGCTATATCTTGCCAATTATTGATCACAAATACAAAAATTTCTATAAAATAAAATACAATAAGCTTATTAATTTAGTCTCAAATCAATTACACTATTTTCTAGGTTGCATACAATGGTTAGAATAAAAAAAGTTATCAAATTGTACAACATATGTAACCTAATACTGACAGACTAGCTTCAGATTTACAGGGTTATGTTCGGTATCAGATCATAACCACAATATTATGCAGAGTTTTATATATATATATATATATATATATATATAATAATGTAGATAGATACACACATGCACAAAACCATCCTGGGCTTTACTCTTAAGGTGAATTTCTTGGCATCAGTGTCTTCAACACATAATGATGTGGTTACGGTCTGATTCCCAATCATAACCTCACAACCCTATACATTTAAAGCCATTTGCTGATTCAGGGGATAACAGACAAAAAAAAAATATATATATATATATATATATATATATATATATATATATATATATATATATATATATATATAGTGTATATTAGCAAGCGAGAAGGGCATTAATGCCTGTGCTTGAAATATTGTATGTATGTATGTATGTATGTATAGAGATGATCAGTAACAGTCGATACACTATGAAACTCATGGCCATTTGCTGGTTGAGGAGATATATTCATACCTCTGAAGTGTACAAATTTTAGCAGAATGTATAGATTTTTGCCTCACATTTTTGTTTCGTTTTTCATAAAACTGTGGTTTTCTGACAAATTATTGGCAAATCATTAAAGAATGAAGTTAGAAAATAATGACAAACATTTGAGGTTCAGACTTCATACCCTTTAGAAAATGCACGCTAATGCAAAACCTGTTATTCTATCAAACTTCTAAGTTTGTAAGAGCAATATTTAAAAATTATCCCTATTTCTGGGCCTTTGTCACACTTTTATTTATGGCTTTGTCCAGATTTCTTGCTCTAACAGGTTGAGAGGTATGGATGCATTTCATATACTGTGTATATCTAGGTAAAGCAAGGGAAAGTTAGATATGCCTTGGTAAGGCAAAGAAAGGTTAGATCACAATACATGGATTTATTCTGGAATACAAGGCATGGAGACTACTGCATTTTACAGGTGGAATGCAGCACAGATACATTGTCTACTACAATCAACCAAAAAGCATGAATCTAAGTGTAGAGTGCCTAATCAAGGAAACATACTAGGATTATTCCTGCAAATTAAGTTAGAATGCAAGACTGCAGGGCCACTTTCAGATGAGATAAAGAGTTTGCAAAAGGGCATCGGTTATTAAACGTGAGCACATGTAAATTGAAACAGGCAATATAGGCAGCTTTTAGGCATCTAGTAAAAAAAAATATATCCTTTTTGGTAACACTTTGCCGACAGTGCACTCTTCATACTAAAATGAATGACGAATGATAGTAAAACATATTACTCATCAGTATCTCTTTTCTGAACATATCACACTGACTTACTGGCTAGTATCAGGCTTACGGGGATCAAATGACCTTTGGTCACTTTCCTGTTTAGAATTCTGCATGTTTCTACCCTGATAGTGTATTTTTTCTTTATATACTTCATTTAGCTCCAACCTCCCAAAAACATGGTGGTTAAATGATTAGAGTTAAACAGATTTTGTTTAGTACATTTACCTCTGCCATTGTGGCCCAGGACATAACTGAAAAATGATATGAGACTAATTTACCCAGTTAATAAATGAATACATTAAAATAAACTACAGTTAAAATCGATGCATAAAACCCAAGCTCCAATACTATGTGATGAACATAACAGTATTAACATGAATCTATGCTTTACTGGTGATGGATGTTTGCATCTATAGCAAGGGCAGGCAGCAGAAACAAGCATAAGAAATGTAAAGTCAGAAATGTGCTTATAAGCCTTTCCCAGAGATAATTAATTCAGATGAAGGAGGTTCTTCTACTTCACTTACCAAAGCTTTTCTTCGGCAAATCATTTTCTGGAGGTATTCTACAAGACAGACTTTTGTCAATATCAATAACATCTTGATTTGGCCTAATAAAATACTGATAACTATCTGGCCAGCAGTACTCGAGTTATACAACCAATACTTAAACAATGGGCAAAAATGAGGAAAACAATTTACCACAACAGGTGAGTGACAAAGGAAGGAAGATTCTTATTTTAGTGGGTCACAGCTGAAGTCTAAATGCATATTTAAAGCAAACATGCTTTAATAGAAAGGCTTTATTTTCTTTGAGTTAGAGTTCTAATGAAGTCTTGGGGAAAATGTAGATAGAGTTTTTCTGTTTTGCTATATCCAGCTAAGATAATTTTCACTTTTTTTTCCAGAGGGCAGAAAGAGATGTTTGAGATAAATCAAAAGTACAGATACATTTTATGCAGAATCTATATTTTGTTTACTTTTTTATATAATTACTCTATTTAAGCAATGTTTTCTTAACATTCCTATGAATACTGTGTCAAGCTATCAAGTATTAATTAATATTGTTGACTTTACATATCAGTTTACAGATTAAGTTTGCTATTGAAATGTTTTATTTTATTTATTTATATTTGTTGGCTGTGAAAGTGTGACTGAAAAGAGAGACTGATGACTGAAAAGAAGTAGGCAGTAGCTGGAAGGGAAAGTATAATAATCACTATATGGGAATTTAGTACAGAACAGCTATTCATTTGTCAGAGGTACTGCAGCTTATATTTTCTTCAGGATCAGAAATTATACGGGCGTAGGACATAAGCAGAGCCAAGTGCCTTTCAGGTGCTGTTTTAACAAACTTTAAAAGCATTTTTCTGTAAGATTTAACTCTAATGGGTTGGGAGGGTGGCCTAATGATTATCATGTTTACCTTACAAACACAAGGTGCAGGGTTTGAGTCTCACAAGGGATAATTGGCTAGGCTTAAAATGGCTCGCAAGGGCAGTTAGCCTAGTACTAATCTATGAACCTATGAACCTATAATGGGATGTAGTTCCATAGTTTTGAGGCACAGTGTGAATACAGTAAGATTCCAGCAGAGTTTTTGAGATAGTTGCAGCTAGGAGAGATTTGTTATTGGGGTGTGTGTTCTGTTGCTGCCATATGTTAATAATATGCATTTTAGAGATGGGTAACTATCTGACTTGTAGATAAGATTGTGGGCAGTGGTGAGTTAAAAGTAGAGTAGCTCATATTTAGGTTCTTTAAGGCTGTGCAGTGATGGATTTTATAAGAAGAATATGTGTCAATTATTGTTATTTTATTATAGCATGCATCAAGTTTGGACTTGAGGGTATTGCTGAGATTAGTGAAGATAAGAGATACGTACAATAAAGATGGGAGCATGTAGGTTACTATGGATTTTCTTGTGAACACTGTAAGATATTAATTTGCTTTATATAGGAAATCTAGCGGCCTTGGCTTGGGAGTGCCTTCTGTGTGGAGTCTGCATGTCCTCCCCGCGGTTGGGTAGTGTTCGAAAGACATGCGCGCATAAATGGGCATGCCTTCATTGAAGGTTGGGCATCGAGCTGACACCTCGGCATTTCATAAAAATCTACTGCCAGTCATTAGCGGACCAGTGTTCCGCTGTGGCGACCCCTTACCGGGAAAAAGCCGAAAGACAAACAGAGGATATATCGGTTATGTTTAAGTTTGTCATCTAGGAGTTCTCCAAGTAATTTGGCTTCTGTCTTTGGTTAAATTTTTGTATTGTCAGATGAGACATCTGACATGAGTGCTATCAAGTTAGATACATAAATCTATAATAAAGGCACTTCTGCCCCTTTGAAACAGTATGAAAACACACTATGTGGAAGTATTATCTAAATGCATAACAACATGTATACAAAATCTATATTTCCATACAGTTCTTATTAAACTGTAATAGAATACAGTGAAATGCTTGCTGATGCTTAAGTAGTGTATTTCAGGTCTGCTAGAGCTTATATGTAAGTTAGCAGACCACAATGCTTTGCCAGAGATGGCCTGCATCTGTCTCCCTTGGGCTTCAGGCTTCTGGCAAAGGTTCTTGCCGCCCCCATAGTGCCTTTTTTAGGCAACACCATAAGGTCAAAACTAGCAACATGAAAATTTAATCAAAATACAAATTAGAGGTCATGCTGCTAAACGCTAGGAGTCTAAACACGAAACTGCACTCATTGCAAGCATTCTTAACCCTGGAAGATGCTGACATTTGTGCAGTCACAGAAACCTTGCTCAAAACTGCAGAGAGCACCCCAGCCATACCAGGTTACTCATCCTATCATACATTCAGACTCCAAACTGTAGGCAGCAAAGCAAAAGGAGGTGGAGTTGCAATATATATTAAAGACATACACATTTCAGGGCTGGCCAAACAGTATGATGCACAGGAGACACTCCAGGAGCAGTTAACCATTAGCAAGACACCTATTTAAATCATAGTTAGCTACAGGCCCCCAACTTTGACTCAAGATGCCCACTCCACCTATCTGGACCGCTTCAAATCTATCAAGATTCAACCATTTACCATGATTGTGAGCGACTTTAACTATCAAACCATAGATTGTAAGAACTACTCATGCCAAAACACAGATGCAGAGAAATCCCTTGGTTTCATCAATGCAAATGCCTTGAACTAGCTGGTCGACACCACCAGAAGAGATGATAATATCTTGGACTTGGTATTAACGCATCCCTACAGTGTCATCCTCCCTGGTAAAGATCAGACAACAAAACAGTCACTTTCAAAGTCACTATAACCCCCCCCCCCCAGCTAGGGTCAAACCGAAAAACTTCTCCACAGTTGTTTACTTCCTCCTGAGGGAAAGTCTATACAGATTCACAGCCACCTCCCACTCCATAGGAACTGGCACATATGTCCAAACCTACACCAAAGTACTATACTAGTATTCATATAGCTGCATGGAGTCAGAAATACCAGACAGGACAAAATCCTCCTCCTCAAGGAAGACTAAACTTGTCTGGTGGACATCTGCAATAAATAAACTCTATAATAAAAGGACAAAAATGCTGTCCATGACCAAGAAGCTTAGCCCGAACAAGCAAATAACAGGAGAAGTGAAATTATCAAAAGCAAACTTCGAGTCCAAACTGGCCACATCTACTAAAGACAATCATAAGCCCTTCTTCACATATGCCCGCAATCTCAAAAGAAGAACTCAGATCTTCTCAGAACTGGTGGTCAAGGACATCACATACACAGACACCGTAGATATAGCTAACCTGCTGGCAGACAGGTTCAGTATAAACTTCACCCCTCTGTCTCCCCATGAGTAAATCAGGACATCCTCAGCACCTGCCACCTCTCCTTATCTCTAGGGAGCAAGTCATCATTGCCCTCTCAAAGGCAAATAATACAGCCTCCATGGGACCCAATAACATCCCAGGCTGCATCCTACATGAACTCAGGTAGGAACTTGCAGCACAATTAGGCACCCTATTCAACCAAAGTTTGAGTACTGACTTCACCTCAGCTGAGTGGAGGACAGCCACTGTCATCTCTTTGCACAAAGGTAGAGGGTCCACCGATCCAGGAAATTATAGGACCATCAGCCTAACTAGCCTGATCTGCAAGGTCATGGAATAGATTATCATGGTCCTCATTAACAAGGATACTGGCAACCTTCAAACACCTGATCCCACACAATTTGGTTTCATTGAGGGGAGGTCATACCTGTTAAATTGGTTGACTTCTTTGAGACAGTCAACAAAGCTATGGATAAGGGAAGGATGGTACATACCACCTACCTTGATCTCGCCAAAGCCTTTGATACTGTTCCCCACTCTGGTATACTAGATAAACTCTCTCAACTAGGCATCAATCCATACCTTACCAGATAAAATTAAACAAACCTGTGAACCGCTAAAGGTAGTCAAAGAAAAAAGGGGGAAAAACACGGTGAAAAGTCCCAGGTGTACCACCACAGGTAGACCACTGTTAAAAATAACAAACAGTTAAAAATCATAAAAACTTTTACTGGAAAACAAAATAAAACGAGATAAATCTTCAAAAACGTAGTAACTAGTATAAGCACTTTTGGTCGTAGCCTTCTTTAGATCCTGTTTCATTAGACCCATTCTTTATGAATTAAAAGAATTCTCCTCCAATCATTAGGTATTGTGAAACCAACGCCCTTCTTCACAACCAATCAAAAAGCCATGTGCGTAGCAAACTGGATCACTGACAGAACCCACCTAGTCAAAATAGGGGAAGCCACCTCAAGCAGTAGACCCATAATGAATGGTATACTCCAGGGATCAGTCTTATGGCCTCTGTTGTTTGGGATATACTTTTCTGAGGTGCAGGCCAAAACCAATGGGTTACGGCTGACCAAGTTTGCAGATGATTGCAAGCTGGGCACTGTCATGAATTACCCTAGTGATGTGGATATCCTCCATAAGGGTCTCACCCAAACAAATGACTGGTGCCAGAAACATGCCTTCAAACTGAATGCCAAAAAAATGTATCATCATCTTCTTTGGTGAGAGTGACATCTCCACAAGTTATCACATTAATAACAAGGTCCTAAGCACACAGTCATTCGTGAGGGACTTTGGGTCACAGGCTGACAGCAAGCTGACTTTTGACAACCATATTGCCTCCATTGTTCAGAAAGCTTTCTACATGGCCCACCTCATTAGTAAGGGTATCTCATCCAGGGACAAGGAAGTCGTAACATACCTGTATTCTTTTTTGCTGTGGACTTCTGGTTTCTTGGACTTATTCATGCTGTTTGAATTTCTGTTTGGTTGTAGTTCCCAGTTTCGTTATCCCTGTATTCTTCCCTTATAACACCCACTTATGTAGGAGGGCCAGTTTGAAGGAGATCGGAGACTGTAAAATGGTGAATGGGGAACGTGTAGTTAGGCAGCATAGGATGGTAGTTTGCAGGATGACGTTGGTGATCAAGAAGAGGAGGAGGAGTGTGAGGGCAGCACCAAGGATCAAATGGTGGAAATTGAAAAAGGGTAATTGTGAGGTGGAATTTAGGGATGAGTTAAGACAGGCACTGGATGGCAGTGAAGAGTTACCAAATAGCTGGGTAACTACAGCAGAGCTAGAAAGGGAGACGGCTAGAAAGGTGCTTGGTATGACATCTGGACAGAGGAAGGATGACAAGGAGACATGGTGGTGGAATGAGGAAGTACAGGAGAGTATACAGAGAAAGAGGTCGGCAAAGAAGAAGTGGGATTGTCAGAGAGATGAAGAAAGTAGACAGGAGTATAAGGAGATGAGGTGCATGGCAAAGAGAGAGGTGGTGAAGGCTAAGGATAAGGCATATGAAGAGTTGTATGAAAGGTTGGACACTAAGGAGGGAGAAAAGGACCTGTATGGATTGGCTAGACAGAGGGACCGAGCTAGAAAAGCTGTGCAGCAGGTAATGGTGATAAAGGATAATGAGGGAAACATACTCACAAGCGAGGAGAGTGTGTTGAGGAGATGAAAAGAGTACTTTGAGGAGTTGATGAATGAAGAGAATGAGAGGGAGAGAAGGTTGGATGATGTGGGGATAGTGAATCATGAAGTACAATGGATTAGCAAGGAGTAAGTAAGGATAGCTATGAAGAGGATGAAGAATGGAAAGGCTGTTAGTCCAGATGACATACCTGTGGAAGCTTGGAGGTGTTTAGGTGAAATGGCAGTGGAGTTTTTAACCAGATTGTTTAATGAAATCTTGGAATGTGAGAGGATGTCTGAGGAATGGAGAAAAAGTGTTTTGGTACCAATTTTTAAGAATAAGGGTGATGTGCAGAGCTGTATTAACTACAGAGGGATTAAATTGATCAGTCACAGCATGAAGTTATAGGAAAGAGTAGTGGAAACTAGGTTAAGAAGGGACGTGATGATTAGTGATCAGCAGTATGGTTTCATGCCGGGAAAGAGCACTACAGATGCAATGTTTGCTCTGAGAGTGTTGATGGAGAAGTACAGAGAAGGTCAGAAGGAGTTGCATTGTGTTTTTGTAGACTCAGAGACAGCATATGACAGGTGCCTAGAGAGGAGTTGTGGTATTGTATAAGGAAGTCGGGAGTGTCAGAGAAGTATGTAAGAGTTATACAGGATATGTACGAGGGTAGTGTGACTGCAGTGAGGTCTGCAGTTGGACTGACAGATGCGTTTAAGGTGGAGGTGGGATTACATCAAGGATCAGCTCTGAGCTCTTTCTTATTTGCAATGGTGATCGCCAGGGTGACAGATGAAATCAGGCAGGAGTCCCCGTGGACTTATCTGTAGTGAGAGTAGGGAACAGATGGAGGAGACCCTGGAGAGATGGAGATATGCTCTAGAGAGAAGAGGAATGAAGGTCAGCAGGACTAAGACAGAATATATGTGTGTGAATGAGAGGGAGGATAGATGAATGGTGAGGATGCAAGGAGTAGAGGTGGCGAAGGTGGATGAGTTTAAATACTTGGGATCAGTAATTCAGAGTAATGGTGAGTGTGGAAGAGAGGTGGAGAAGAGAGTACAGGCAGGATGGAGTGGGTGGAGAAGAGTGTCAGGAGTGATTTGTGACAGACGAGTACCAGTAAGAGTGAAAGGGAAGGTCTACAAAAGGGTAGTGAGACCAGCTATGTTATATGGGTTGGAGACAGTGGCATTGACAAAAAGGCAGGAGTTTGAGCTGGATGTGGCAGAGTTAAAGATGTTAAGATTTGCACTGGGTGTGACGAGGGTGGACAGAATTAGGAATAAGTATATTAGATGGTCAGCCCAGGTTGGAAGGTTTGAAGACAAAGCCAGAGAGGCAAGATTACATTGGTTTGGACATGTGCTGAGGAGGGATGCTGAGTATATTTGGAAAAAGATGCTAAGGATGAAACTACCAGGTAACAGGAAAAGAGGAAGGCCTAAGATAAGGTTTATGGATGTGGTGAGAGAAGACATGCGTGATGTCGTGTGGCAGAGCAATATGCAGAGGACAGGAAGAAATGGAAACAGATGATCCACTGTAGCGACCCCTAATGGAAACAGCCCAAAGAAGATGATGACTGTGTACAAAGTCCCTTTCGGCAAGTACCTCACAAAGCACATGCAGCAGCTGGAGAGACCACAGAGGCTCCTCATTAGGATAATCCAAGGCCTCAAACATCTACCCTACACAGATAGGCTAAAAGCCTTGTCCCTCTACTCGGTCTCATACAGACTCCTCAGAGGTGACCACTGTCTGGCATATAAAGCAATCACAGACCCCGCCTTGATGGGACTGCTCCATATCTCCAGGTCAAGCTCCACTCAAGTAACCCACATGTGCAAACTCATCCTGGTCTGTGACATCAAGAGGACTTGTTGGCAGGACAGATTTCTGTCCCAGAGACTCCCCCTTCTGTGTAATAGACTATCTCTCTACATCAAGCAGAGTACCTCATTAACCTTTTTTTAAGCACGACTTGGATAACTGGATGGGGAACAGAAAATACACCCCTGGGATTCCACCTGTGTCCCTGCTGGGAAGGGGCATTGGGTGCTGACTTGAAACATAGGCCATATTCTTGGCTAGGCTTGTAAGGGTCTCAGGGCTAATAGCCTAGTAACGTCCAATGATCCTATGATATATGGAAGGTTTGCTAAATCTGTCCTTAAAAAATGAGAATTTGTACAGCTTACTAAACTGTAAAGCTTCCATTAAATATGCATCTTCATGCTGAATATATTGCTCCTAGTCAGAAAGTGTCAGGTCTCTGTACCCTCACGTTTATTTTGCTGCATGATAACCTTGCTATATAATTAATGCTGAGGTGTGATGAAATATGGGTTTGAGAAATTATCCAGTCTTGGAAAAGGTCTGCTACATACTGCAACATCAAAGGAATGATACGGTAGAATTTGCTATCTTAGTTTTACAAGGGCTCCTCCACTATGAGGGCCCACTGATGCTGTAAATCATGAACTATTCAGCAGTTCACTTCCTCAAACATGACAGTATAACAAAGTTAGTTCTGCTATAACATAAAGACATGTTTTGATACATTTTTACTACAATAATTGAATGAGATATTCATGTGTGAAAAGGAAGACTGTATACCTCATCATAACTGTATTTCTTCCAGCTGCTTCCCTCTCATGACAAGCTGGCCAGTTATTTCTCATATTCAAATGTCTCATGCAAAAAGACAAAATGCAATAATGGGTGTCATTTTTAACTGCATCAATTTCCATTTGTAGATGTTCTCTGTTTTCTTTGCACTGCAGCATACATATAAATAAGCATGCGCTTTGAAATGTGCATGAAACAGATGTCTAAGTAGCAATTTCACTGCTCTAGCTGCCCTGCAGGCTCAAAGCACCATCTGGCTCCTGCATGGTGAAAATACCTTGCATGGAACAATGCATCTTACACTTGCAGACCATAGCTACATATGCACACGCATCTCATGACTATTTTACATACTCAGACACCTATGCCCATGCATTACCTAGTCTCAGAAATAATTTTAAGTATAGAGCATGCTAAATAATGACATTTTCTGAAAAGAACATCAGGTGCCTACTTAAGTAACAGTGCGCAGATTATGTATTATATATTTATTCTTCAATTATGATGTCAACTAAGACTGCTTCTGACAGTCAATGTGTAATATTTGGGAGAAGGTTCATAATCTGAAAAAGAATATGTGGCATAGAATTTCCTGCTTAAGGAACTTCAATTTTGAAAAAAAAAAGTAATTGAAGGACTTTTATTTTGATTGTGCAATAAACAACAACGATACATTTATTAAACTGTGTGTCAGACTCATACCCACATAAAGGAAATTTAAAAAAAGAGAGAGTTGCTATTTAGCTAATAGTCTTACCTGCTCACAATTGACCATTTCAGACAAAAAAAAAAAAAAAAAAAAAATATATATATATATATATATATATATATATATAAATAACTTTGTGACAATAACAGCATTCAAAGAATAGTAAATCACACCACCTCTTGTAGTACTTTAGCGTTTTCATCTTATTTATTATCAAAACTTCTTCATAAAGACATTTCATAACTGTGAGCAACCATTTTCACTTTGTTTAAATACATTAGTTCTAGCAGTCCATTTAAATTAACAACAGTTCCTTTCCAATAGTAAAGTGTGAACAGGCAAGGTGCTGTGTACATTTTCATTAACATTACAATCGCAGTTACATAAGGTAAATTGGTCAAACAGTAATAGCCTTGTGGTGCCGTGTGCATACTAATAGGGATCGTGTGCAAAAGCAAAAAAAAAAAAAAAAAATGGGGGAACCGGGAAGGATGAGAGTCATGCTATGATAATTCTAATATTAACACCCAGATCAGTTCGTCACAGATGGGACAGCACAGAAATTAGGTATAATTTCTTTGTGTAACTTATGAGTCCATGCCTCCAAAGGTAAGTAAAGGTCACGGACGAAGGTGGAGGAGTCAGGTACAGAGTCCTATTATGCTTGGGTATCACTGTGTGTGTAGAGAAATGTGTGAGTATGCCATCTGAGGAGGGAGTGGGAGGAATGTGGTGTGGACATGAGGGAGGGGCTGTTTGGGGGCCATCCAGGGCATGGAGTGTGGAGCTGGGGTTTGATGAGTAATAGAATATGTATAATAGAGAGTCCCAGAAAACTGGGTCAGTGCAGATGGTACCACCCATGGGCTGGTTTGGATGGTACCACCCCTTGAATGGCTGCGTGAAAAGTGAGACCGGGGGGGTTGTTGGTGGGGTTGGCGGGGGCTAGCCTGGTGACTGGGAGTGTGTGTGTAGGGGGTGGGGGTGAGGCAAAAGTCAGAGAGAGAGAAAACACATTATATTCACTTGCACAGTTGCAAATCCATAAAGACATTAAATCCACTTGCACAATTCTTCAAACCCTATCACATTTCAATTTCTACACCATTTAAGTGCACATTTAATGTTCAGTGATTTAGAGATTGAAATGTGATAGGGGTTGAAAGTTTAACAATTGTGCAAGCAGATTTAATGTGTTCCCTCTCTCCTTTACTCAATGTAAGCCTGGACATCAAATGTGCGCTTAGAAGGTATAGAGATTGAAATGTGATAGGGTTTGAAGAATTGTGCAAGTGGATTTAATGTGTTCATGGATTTACAACTGTACAAGTGAATATAACATGTTTCCTTTCTCTCTGACTTTTGCCCCCCCCACACACACACACACACACACACACTCAGAGTCACCAGGCTAGCCCCGCCAACCCCACCAACAACCCCCCCGGTCTCACTTTTCACGCAGCCATTCAAGGGGTGGTACCATCCGAACCAGCCCATGGACAGTACCATCTGCACTGACCCAGTCTTCTGGGATGCTCTATTATACATATTCTCCTACCCATCAAACCCCAGCTCCACACTTCGTGTCCTGGATGGCCCCAAAACAGCCCCCCTTCATGTCCACACCACATTCCTCCCACTCCCCCCACGGATGGCATACCCACACATTTCTCTACACACACAGTGATACCCAAGCATAATAGGACTCTGTACCTGACTCCTCCACCTTTGTCCGTGACCTTTACTTACCTTTGGAGGCATGGACTCATAAGTTACGCAAATAAACTATACCTAATTTCTGTGCTGTCCCATCTGGGACAAACTGATCTGGGTGTTAATATTAGAATTTTCACAGCATGACTCTCATCCTTCCCAGTTCCCCCATTTTTTTTTTTTTTTGCTTTTGCACACGATCCCTATTAGTATGCACACGGCACCACAAGGCTATTACTGTTTGACCAATTTACCTTATGTAACTGCGATTGTAATGTGAATGAAAACGCACTATTGGAAAGGAACTGTTAATTTAAATGGACTGCTAGACCTAATGTATTTAAACAAAGTGAAAATGGTTGCTCACAGTTATGAAACATGTCTTTCTGAAGAAGTCTTGATAATAAATAAGACGAAAGTGCTTAAGTACTACAAGAGATGTTGGTGTGATTTACTATTCTTTGAATGCTGTTATTGTCACAAAGTTCATTTCTTAGTTAAAATTTCTTTTCTTCATTCATTGTTTTTGAGTGTGGTTAATTTTAGTTATTTATATATATATATATATATATATATATATATATATATATATATATATATATATATACATACATGTAAAGATGACTAGTTAGGGGCTTTAAAAATGTTATTTACACAAAGATGGGTAAACAACCAGTGTAAAAGTCTGAAGGGATATTTGACTGTCAGCCTTCTTTACCTTTCATTCTACTTTATTTATTTCTTATCCTTGCAAGTGAAATGCTTCATTTCAGGCATATTCCAGTCAAGAGTCTTGACACCAATAGTACACAAGTCAATTCAACTAGTATGCTTTTGGAAGCAGAGAGAGCATGCAAACTTCAAACAATTCAAAGCACTGCACACCACAAATATGTCCTCTAGCCAAGTCCTACACAGTTTTACCCTGTGAAAATCACAAAGTGAAAGTTGTGTACATTTTCAGATGTCAGTGTTTCCAGGAGACATGCTTTATGAGAAATATTCAAATAAAGAAACACATACTCATTCAAGCATGAGTGGGGACTGTGTAGAATTCTAAAAACTTTCAGGGTGTAAAAGATATTTATAAGTAAGAAATAAAAAGTGGTGGGCCAGTCAACTCTTCTCTCATGAGTAGCAAATCATTTCTCATTCTTAAATGATATTCTGCCTATTTTGATATCAGCTGTCATGCACTAAGTAAGCTGGTGGTACAGGAAACACCAGATGCAGTATGCCTGCAGTAAGGAGGTTCCCAGCCAGCATCAACATTAGCTGCTTTTTACAACAGTTCTCTTGCCAAGAATTTATCTACATGTACTAAGTGAAATTATATCTGGTGCTGACTATGTGTAATCTATGTGCATCTCGCAGAAATACACATAGATAATGTGAAAAACCCAACTTCTACAAACCAGTCAATGAACAGCTGAGCAAACTTGTGTCCTGAATATTCCATAGCCACGTGTGATAATGTACAAGTGTACTGGACAGCAGTGTCTTACATTCTGTCCATGTTCCCCGTTATTTTATGGCATGAGGCTGGGAACAACATAAAGTTTCCATGAATATCAGTTAAACATATAGGTTCATAGGTTGGTACTAGGCTATCGGCCATAGGGCCTATACAAGCCTAGCCATAACAATTCCCTGGCTATTTCTTCCCACAGTATTTACTTCCCTGGACCCCTGTCTAGCAGGGTAACTGACATGATCCCTGGGGTGAATTTCCTATCTCCCATCCAATCATCAAGATTCCTTTTGAAGAGGGCCAAAGAGGCGCTCTGCTTGTCATGTATGGGCAGTCTATTCCAGAGTCTGGGGAGTCTCTGGATCAGGAACCTATCCCTCCAGCATGTTAACATGTTTTGTTCATTGTGATGACAAGTTTTAGATCCCTGGAGTATGTGTCTCTGAGGGATTGGGATTTCTTTAAATGTAGCATGTCCAACAACTCTGGGTTTGACATGGCCTCGTATGTTAAGCAGAGATCACCTGTGAGCAGACGATATGTGACAGAGTGTAGGTGGAATTTATTTTAGACGGTCAGCATAGAGCATCTGCTTTAGGCCTGTGATTCTTTTAGTGAGGTATTTCTGCGTCCTTTCCAGTTGTTGCAGATGTCTTGAGAGGTACATACCAAATGGGGCGTTGTATTCTATAATGGGTCTAATGAGGGATGAGTACAGTGGGACAATGACCTCCTTTTTTCTGGATGAAAAGCCCTTAGTGATGAGGTATGCCACATAGAAGGATTTCCTGACTGTTGTGGCGATGTGGGTATCGAAGGTGAGACCACTGTCCACCTGTGTCCCTAAGTCTTTTATCACACATTTGGTGTTTAGTGTACTGCCACCTATGTGGTAATTCACGGGTACATGTTTTTTCCCAAAGGGGATAACTATACATTTCTTGGCATTGAGCTTGAGCTGATGGCTCTGGCACCACACATCTGTTTCTGTAAAGTCTTTTTTTAGAATATCCACATCATTTGGGGATTCACTAATGGCTCCCAGTTTGCAGTCATCTGCGATCTTTGTTAGCCAGAATCCCTTAGTGTTGGCCTGTACTTCAGAGAAGTAGATGCCAAACAAGAGCATTCCCAGGACTGAACCCTGAGGTACTCCACTTGTCTGGAGCTGGATTTGGAGTCGGCTTCTTTTACAGTATGGGTTCTGTCAGTAAGCCAGTTGGCAACCCATCGAATGACGTAGGGATTAATGCCCAGCTTAGCAAGTTTATCTATGATTCCAGAGTGGAGGATGGTGTCGAAGGCCTTGGCGAGGTCCAGATAGGCTATGTGGACCACCTTACCCTTGTCCATGACTCTGGACACTGGTTCAAAGAAGTCAATCGGGTTCAGGAAACAATATCGGCCCTTCATGAACCCAAACTGTGTGGGGTCCAGTGTTTGAAGGTTGCCAATGTCTTTGTTTATAAGTTCCATGATAATATGTTCCATGGCCTTGCAGATCAGGCTCATCAGACTGATGGGGCAGTAGTTTCCAGGATCCAAGGTGGATTCCTCCTTGTGGAGTGAGATAACTGTAGCTGTGCGCCACTCAGTGGGCACGAAGCCTGAAGTGAGGCTATGATTAAACATGACACTTAGGTGAGGTGCCAGTTCATTTTGTAGTTCATGTAGTACACAGCCTGGGATGTTATCTGTTCCCATGGATGCTGTATTCTTAGCTTTGGAGAGTGTGTTTTTTACCTGTGTGGCCATTATTACCAGAAGATGGCAACCTTACGGTATTGAGATGGGCCCTTTAGGGGGTAAGAGGGGGCTGAAGTTTGCACTGAATTGATCTGCTAGGATACTGGCAATATCCTTGGGATCAGTATATTTAATGCCATTCTGTTGTAGCTCAGAGCAGATCTGAGCATTTTCATTTAGATTCTTGACATAGCTATAGAATGCCATGTGGTTGTCTTTGGAATCTTTGGCAATTTTATTTTCGTAGCGTTGGAGGATTTTATGAGAGATCTCAGCTTCTTACTGAGGCTGGTAAGGGAGTTTTTTGCATCCTGGGATTTTCTTCTTTTCTGCAACAGTTTATTTCTTTTGTTATAAAGTTTGTTTATGGCAAGGGGCCACCAGATTGGCTTCCTTTTTTTGGAACCAAGAGTCTTGGTTCTATTGGGGATGGCATGATTCATGCATGAGTGGATGTGTTCGTACAGTGCTTAGTGAAGAATTCAGCAGTCAAACTTTCAGTTCCCATCTGCATGGGTGTCATGAAGTTTGTCACTTCTGACTTGAGTAGCATAAAGTTGGCTTTGGAGAAGTTTTTTATGGAGGTTTCCTTACTGGGGGGTGAGGGTGGGATGTGAATGTCAAGGGTGATTAGCTTATGGTTAGACCTGACCAACGAGGGGGTGACCATATTTGTTGAGCATCGATTTCCCATATTGGTAATGACAAGGTCTAGGATATTGGAGCCCCTGGTGGGACTAAGGATTAGTTGATCCAGGGCGTTGGAATTTATGAATTCCAACAACCGTTGGGCAAAGGTGTTGGTGCATGAGTAGTTTTCCCAGTTAATGGCAGGGTAGTTGAAATCACCCAGTATTAGGGTGTTTGGTTGTATCTTAATATTTTCCAGTATGTTTAGAAAGGTGTAGTGAGAATCTTGGGGCATGGTGGGGGATCTATAGTATGCTACAATTTGGATTGCAGTCTTACTTAGTGTTAGTTGCACCTGGAGAATTTCAGATGCATTGTGTTGGGCAACTAGCCTGGTGTTGTAAATATCCTTGGTGAATATGGACACTCCTCCACCTTTAGTGTTTCGGTCCTAGTTTGGTGGCCGAAAAGTATGGTAAGAGTTGTAGCCTGGTATTGCAGGGGTGCTCTCTGGAGCCTTGAACCAGGTCTCAGTTACTGCACAGATATCAATGTTCTCCATTTTTAGGAGTACCTCAAGAGAGTGCATTTTGAGGTTTAGACTTCTAGCACTTTGTAGCATTACCTTCAGATTTTGCATGCTTGTACGTGTTACAGTGGTGGTTTTATCCTTTGAACTTTGCCTAAAAAAGGCACTATAGGGGTGGCAAGAGCCTTAGCCAGTAACCTGAATCCTAGGGGCGACAGGTGCAGACCATCTCTGGCAAAGCTTCATGGTCTGTCAATCATGTCGTCCCAGGCAGACAGATTCTGGATCCCCTTTGAATGACACCAGAAGCTTAGCAAATTGTTGAAGTCAATCATTGTGTCCTTATACTGTGGTATCACTCTGGGTGAAGGCAGGATGCTACTGAGGGCTAGAGTCATACCTGCCTGGGCCATAAGATCCAATAGCTCTTCCATGTCTCTTTAAATGTAGTCCAGAGAGGTATGTCTCAAGTCATTCACTCCAACATGGACAATGACAGAGTCATATTTGTACTTGATGTGGAGTGACTTGAGTGCATGCATTATGTGGTGGATCCTGGCACCCGACAGGCAGCTGACTGTAATTTTCTCCTTGTTCAGGCTGGTGAGTAGGACATCAGCGTGCCTGACTATAGAGTCACCTATAAGTAAAGTTTTGGGTACGTTGTCTTGCCTTAGGGGCTGTTGTTGGGTGGCACACTGGTGTTGTGAGCTATGCGACACTTTGGTTGTTATTGGTGTTTATTTGCATTTCAGCTTCGGAGGTCCATGTTGCTTGAGCAGGTTACTGTTAAGGGCCTCCACATATGTGGGTTTAGTGTTGCTATGTGTGGGTGTTCGTGGTGTGGGTTTAGAAGGGTTATACATTGCTTGATGTGTAGTGCGGGTGTTAACCTTCTCCTCTTGACTGTCTAGCACAATCTTGGGTGGAAAGAGCTTTGCTTCCAGTTTGGCTATGTAAGTACATCTCTCGCAGGTTGTAGTGTTGGGTGGTAGGAGAAGAGGGTTGTCTGTGTACATGAGGCAATTGCTGCATTGCTCCAGTATGCCCAGATTCACTAGGTGGACAGGAGAAATCACCGGAAGCTGACCCTTGGACATGCCTGGTTTGGTGCTTTTTTTTTTGTAAAGTACAAGAGTTGTTTTCCCTTACCTTAGCAAGGTACTTTGCAATTATAGGCTGTTTAGTGCCTACAATTAATTTCTCCTTATTAACAAGGAGAGTTGAGTGCTTGTATCAATTTAAGACTTCCTAGTGCTTTACATCAGGTTTTAAAGCAAGTGCTAGTCACAGGGATGCTTAAAAGTAGGATGTAAAAAATGGTTTATCCTAAGCACTGCAGTGTGCACTAGAGGAGATAGATGTGAAAGTAGGTAACTTAAGTTTCACCTGTCTAAAAAGTAAAGTTTTAGTGGAGAGTCACTATTTTTAAAACAGCAAGCTAGATTGAAAGGGGGTGGTCACTTTTGTATTCTGGTACTATGGAATACAGTAGGATGGCCAATAAATTTAAATAGTTGAAGGGGAGTGATTTCACAAAATGATAATTTTGTGCTTAACTCACACAAGCCAGTAAAAACAGAGAGGAAATGAGATATATGGTCAAATTAACATAAGGGGAAGGTAACTAGAAAGACAGTGGTGTTTAAGAACACTACAGTAACTGGGTGAGAGGGTGGGGAAAAAATTTCTGCTCGACTCACAAGAGACAGAGCTGTGGTCTCTTTTTGAGTTTTAATATGCAGTTAAAAGCAGAATACAAGTAAACACACAAGGTAAATAAAACCAATCACAGTATTCAAAATAGAAAAAGACAATAAAGTAATACAACAAATAAAAGCAAACTAACCTTTCCCTCACAGCAAAGTGTAGCAGAGTCTGGGTGAGCCTTTCTAGTAAAGGATGGGAACCATGGAACATTTCTATGGTTTATCACACCTGTTTTATCTTCTTGAGGCCATCGACTGCACATATATTGCTCAAAAATGTCCTTTTGGATAACAGGCATAGCAAAATCAACAGTAAGGACTAGTGTTTAATCAAATGATAAGCCATGTGATCAGCATATGGAAAAATCCAGCAAATCAAGCATTATTTCATTTATACATTAGAGTCAGTGGTGAAGCATGTAGCACACTTATTTTTGGTGGGGAAAGCTGAGGCTTCTATTCCCACAATGGGTAGATTGATTGCTGACACAGCAGTCCAATATAAAGGGGGGGGGGGCTGGAGTACTCCTGAGTGTGTTGTCCTTCAGATGAGATGCCCATCTGTTTGAGTTGGAGGTTGCGCAGGTAGATGTAAAAAATCCCACAGCAGCTATAGAAAAGAGTAGAGGAAATTTCCCAGAGCAATGGCCAAATTTCCCCTATTAGTATGAATACCATTTTAGGTCTACCACTGAAAAGAGGCTAGTAGAGTAATGGGACTATCCTGGCCAACAAAGGATAAATAAATAAATTAATAATTATTTCCTGTCAGTGTCCATGGTTTTAGTTCTTATGCTACTACAGAAGTTTCCTTCAAGGATTCTTCTTCTACATCACTCATTCCTAAGGAGGCTGACTCCAGTTATAGCCATGTCATCAGCCCACATTTAACCTTTAAGCATACTCTTGTTATCCCTCTTTCAAAAGCGGCCTGGTCTGAAGCTTCCATTCACCAAAATACCCATTACCAACCTTAGCACAATCACCATAAACCTTTGAAAAAATGATTTACTCACAAACTTGACTGCATTGTAAAATATTGTTTTACACAGGGGTATGTGTATTTCAATTTGTACATTACATAACAGCTATGTACTGGATTGCTGATCATGTTGTAATCTACAATATACATAGTAACTTAAGTGTTCTTTATTTATATATTTATTTATTTCCAAAAAAAAAAGCATTTGAAATGACTGATCATGAGCTTGTCACAGCCAAAATTAATAGTCATGGCTGTGAAGACAGTCCTAGCAGGTAGTTTCAGAGCAACTTAGATGACCACACCATTCAACTGGTCTTTAAGATTTAGTTCTCTGTTTTTATAACTTTTAGGTCTAGGGTCCTTCAAGGTTTGCTTTGTGGACTAAAACTTTTCCCATTTTTCACACATGATTTGTTATGGATGTACTTACTTGCATGTGGAGACATTGGTTAATAATATCCTGTGTGATTCCAGGCTTAGCTGTATAAGTTTTCCAGTGACCTTATCAAGGAAGTGAATTCAGCAATTGATACCAAGCTCCTTATACATGAAACAAGATCTGTCCTCCCTTCTGTTGCTCTCTCATCCTAGAAAAAGTATTCTGCTACAAATTTCCCTGAATAAGATCTGCAGCTACCTCAAGCTAAACTGTGTCACTAAAACTGCCAGAACTACAATTATTCTCACATTCTCGCATGTTTTAATTATTATAGGTTCATAGGTGTGTACTAGGCTAATAGCCCTGGAGGCTTTACAAGTCTAGCCCATAAAAGTGTCCTGGCATTGTGCCACCCGACGTTAGTTCCCAGTGCCTCTATCAAGCAGTGCCACTGGAGTGATCCCTGGGGTAAACTTTCTATTTCCCATCCACTCATCAATATTTCTCTTGAAGAGGGCCAGTGAGGTGCTCTGCTTAACATGTATGGAAGTCTATTCCAGAGCATAGGCAGTCTCTGGGTTATGAACCTGTCCCTCCAGCATGTTCTGCTGATTGTATTAATGAGGTTAAGGTCTCCAGAGCATGTGATCCAGAGGGATTGGGATTTATTTAGATGTAGCATTTCTAACAGAGATGGGTCAGACATGGCTTTGTAAGTCAAGCAGAGATCACCTCTTAGTAGACGATATGAGACAGAGAATAGCTGGAGTTTTTGGAGTCTGTCCATGTACGATGTGTTTTAGGCCTAGGATCCTCTTCATGAGGTACTTTTGTGGCCTTTCCAGCTGTTGCATGTGTGTAGTGAGGTACATGCCAAATGGGGCATTATACTCGATGATTGGCCTAATGAGGGAAGAGAAGAGAGAGAGAGATGATGACCTCTTTCTTCCAGAATGCAAAACCCTTGGTAATGAGATGTGCCACACAGTAGGATTTCTGACTACACTGGCAATGTGGTGGTCGAAGGAGAGATTGCTGTCAACCTGTGTCCCCAGATCTCTTTTAATGCCTTCAGTGTTCAGTGGGCTCCCATCAATGTGATAATTAGTGGGAACTGAGTTTTTGTCAAAGGGGATGACAATGCATTTTTTGGCATTAAGCTTAAGGCCATGGTTTCGACACCAGTCACTGGTCTCAGTGAGGCCTTTCAGTAGGATGGCTACATCACTTGAGGAGTTAATAATGGCTCCTAGCTTGCAGTCATCTGCCAACTTGGTCAGCCAGAGTCACTCTGTGTTGACCTGGACTTCTGAGAAGTAGATGCCAAACAGGAAAGGACCCAGGACTGAACCCTGTGTGACTCCACATGTGACTGGTCGGCAGTCTGACTTGGAGTCTGCTACTTTCACACCGTGGGTTCTATCTGAGAGCCAATTTGCAACCCACCTAGTGATATAGGGGTTGATGCCTAGTTTGGTGAGTTTTTCGATAATTCCTGAGTGGAGAATGGTATCAAAGGCCTTGGCCAGATCGAGGTAGGCTGTATGAACTCCTTTGCTGTCATCCACAGCTTCGATGACTGACTCAAAGAAGTCAACCAGGTTGAGCAGGCATGATCTACCTTTCACAAAACCAAATTGCGTGTGATCTAGTATTTGAAGATTCCCTATATCCTTGTTAATTAGGTCCATGATGATGCGCTCCATAGCCTTTCATATCAGACTCGTCAGGCTTATGGGGTGATAATTCCCAGTTTCTGTAGGTGCTCCCCCTTTATGGAGCGGGATGACTGTAGCAGTGTGCCATTTGGTAGGGACAAAGCCTGAGGTGAGGCTGTGATTGAACAGGGCACCGCAGATTTGCTCAAAAACTCAAGGTAGCCAACCCCAACCACTCTCTCAAATCTGCTGATCAAGGAGATTCTGCCATCATTAGACCTCTGTTCAACTTAGTACCTGGTAAGATACATGCATAATTGCACAGCTGATTACAACCACTTACCTGTCAATAAAAGACACCCAATTAATGATGTTTATATGAGTATTTTTAGACCATCTACCTGGGGCTTATAACTCTATGTTTTACTCAAGTAATAGTCAATGAGAACCGAGTTCCCAAAGTTCACAATGCTGAAGGGCAATAAATTTAAACTATTGCTTACTCCATATACTACCTTAGTCACTGAAGTTTTACATTAACTATTTGTCTTTTCCTGCTATTTTGTATTAAGGGCAATTATAAATAATTCTAATGAACTGTACAGTATGTTTAAGTCAATCAAGTGTACTATTATTAAAAAAAACACCATACATGAGGTATGATTGTATAAGCTCTGTGGATATACTACCGAACTGCACACACAATACTTTATATCATATAGCTCAGTATAAGAACTGAAAGGGTCTCCAGGCTAGTCCAGTTATCTGGTTATCAAAGAAAGTAAATACCTCATTTATTAGGAGAATGTGTGTTTTATAAGATAAGTTTTAATCAATTACTTAACTAAGCAACATTTAATGTTGGGAGGGTAGTGTAATGGTTATGGTGTTTACCTTACAGGCATGAGGTGCAGGGTTTGATTCTCACTTGAGGTAATTGGCTAGGCTTAAAATGGCCCACAAGGGTAGTTAGCCTAGTACTAACCTATGAACGTAATAGACAAGGAGGTTACAGCCAATGAACAACCAGTGGCAAAAAACATTACTGTAATATGTTACAACATTTTTCTTTCAAAGCTGGTCATTCTCTGTAAGTCTAGCCAATGTAACCAATATGCTATTACTGAACACCTGATGAAGAAACATACAGAAAAGTACAGAGATTAAGGAGAGGTTTGATTAACAATGTGATTTTGTAGCTAAGTTAAAATTCAGATGGCTGGAAATACCCATGGTACTTTACAATGCAAACTTTGCAGATGCTCACTGATTGTGTGAGTGTGTGTGTGTGTGTGTGTGTGTGTGTGTGTGTGTGTTTGTGTGCGTGTGCAATCCTGTATACCATACAGAAGACATGGTGTTCTCCCAAAACGGGGTGCAGATAGAAAGTTGACTACATGAAGTTGCATACAGCGAACAGGAACATCAAGTAAACATACCACTGGAAAGCAATGAAAAAACAAAGTAGGAGGGCCACCTTATGAGAAGAAAGAAGTCAACAGGCATAACCCCCTTCACTGATGGCCTTCTAACTGAAACTCTTTATTTCAAAATATTCATGTTGCGGTTTAACTACAATGTGTTGCACTGTATATTTGAAAATGCACTTTCTTGTTGTTTTGCCTTTTTCTCCACTGTAGTGCAACTGTAGAGTTGTTATAAAAAATAAGAGTTTTTTGTAGGCTATGCACCCAGATAATGGAGTATGGCAGCTTACCACCTCGCAATAAAACATGTTTTCTTCTGTTTTTACATTTTCTTGATTTACAGTTTTTGGAGTTGATCTTTCAGAAAAACATAAACCAGAATTTGGTTATCTCACCTAACATAGTTTAAACTATTTGTCATATGCTCAGGCACAAATGTTGAATACAAATATGAAGATGACTTGTACCAAGAAAGAGCACTAATCAATAATTAAATTGCAAAGAGCTGATACACTTAAGTCCTAAAGTCTTACAGAATGGGAATCAGACTGGTGGAAATAAATGCCGAGAAACAGTAAGTGAAATTCTGAATTTAAAATGAACGAAGGTACAAAATTATTTATCTGAACATACTTCAGAAAAATAATGAGGTTTATAGGAGCTGACCCCTACATGGCACCAATAGCTCAAATACTACTGAAAGAAATATTAAAAAGTAGAAAATCACTCTCACCCACCTTTTTTTAATCATAGTACTTATGGAAGTTAACTCTGCTAATGCTTTTGTTTGTTTGGCTTGAAGAAACTATGAATGTTAAAAATAATTCACAATGTGAAGCTAGGGTGTATGTGTACAGAATGAATAATCATACATTCCCTATGGTATCTCACTCTCTAGATCTAAAAGTTGGGGATGGCATAATGGCTAAGGTTTTTAACTCAGAGACACAAGGTAAAGGGTACGAGTCTCATCTTTGGTCACTGCCTGGTTATTGGCTAGATGTGTAATAGACTGTAGGCTGATTATCTACTATTTACCTATAGGGTTGTGGGCTGGTATAATAAATAGTTAAGCTGTTTAACTCACAAACACAAGGAACAGGGTTTGATTCTCACCTCTGAAAGGTAAATAAGCTAGACTTAAAATGGTCTATAAGGCAGCTAGCCTAGTACTTGCATATGGAGCATAAATACAATAAAAGATATATCTGTCATGGTTATGCTGATTTACTTAAAGGCTTAGAAAATTTGCCAGAGAATATCATGCACAAATAAAAATTATGCTATCTTTGCCAATGATACATACTCCAAAGAAAGTTCCTGTAGGGTAAAGAATTAAAACAGATCAGTAATTAAAGTGAAAGCAGTGTGATTGTCATTAAGAAGTAATGAAATATAAAAGAATGGGTGAATACTATGATCAGTATTACAAATAACTACACAAATGGAGCACTATACATTACAGTTGCAGAAGTGTTCTCAAGAATGCTAAATGTTAAATAACTTTCAATATTAGTTGTAATTCTATTATTCTTGTAGATAAGGACAGAAGAAAAGTTTATATTCTAAAGTCCTTTAGGGAAGAGACAAAACCCTTAGATTTCTGTTTGGTATTTTATCGGCAACAAAGATATTCCAAAGAGGCAGAGCACAGAGATTACAAACCTCAGAAGGAGTTTCAAGTATTGTTAAGGATATACTACTATGGAGTTAGGAACAGAAGAGCATGGCATGAGAATCATATAATCATTAAACAGAGAATTGTGCAATTAGTACAACTTGAACTATATCGAATGGTCCAGATTCCAAAAGGGTTACTGTCAGTGTAAGTCTTACCCTGATTCCAAAAGACCCTCTCTCAGTGTAAGTGACTTACTTTGGCGTAAGGCCTATTTATAAACAGGCTTACTACAGAGCCCAGATTCTAAAATACTTGCTGTCAGTTTACTTTCAATTTATGTGGTCACTTACACCGAGAGCAAGTCGTGTGAATTTAGGGCCAATGTTCTCATATGCTGGTAAAATCACAGAAGGAAATGTTAATTCCCATTGGGTGCATAAACAGGTAACTGATTATTTGTATAGGAACTAGCGAAGTAAGTGTGATGTCTAGAATTCACTGAATTTAAGAAAGAAGCCTAAGTGTATATGCAGCAGGCATGTATGCAAGCAAGGAAATATAAATGTAACTGGTCTAACATAGTCAGGTACGACTAAGCATTTTGCTGAAATCTGTGGCTACTCAATACATGACCACTGCACATCTTATAAATACATAAAATATACTCTATTACAGTGTCCTTTTGGGGTGGGAAAGGGTTGAATGTTATCACTTAGCTTCCCAACTATATTGCACAAAAGCAGATAAAGCTGTTAAGATCGTCTCTAACACAATGTTGTGCACAATTTCCAGGTTTCTTAACTTAAGCCGGCATATAAAGAAAACTATCTACATTTTGTTTTGTTATCATTTTCATCTACTCATTTGGCTGTATGTCCTACTTTAGTATCAACAGTGCATTAATTATCCTCTATTACCTGTTATAAACATACATTTTGCTACAAAGGTAAGACTGCTGATCTTTAAAATAAAATAATGCTATGTGAACAGTAAAGGAGCTTTGTAAATAGCTGTTAAAAACAAGCATACATTTCTAGAACTCATTTCAATCAAACATTAATGAGGGATGTCACCACTTTGTAAGAAAAATATATTACAAAGTCTCACTACTAACATACATGTATATATGTATGTACATTTCATATACAAGTAAACAATGTACACACATTTCTCAATCTCTATACCTGTGTATGTATGTATGTAAGTGCACATATAATGTGCATGTGTGTGTATTAGGTAGATACAGATATACATATAACATAAGCACCTGCTTCTTTAACCTCATCTTTTGGTGCTTAGCAGTGTCTGACTTTTGAATGGTGCATCATTATACATTTAGACTGGTGTAAGAGTGACTACTTAACTTTCTATGTTTGTAAGTGGGGTGAATAAGGCGTGTAGGTTTGTAAGCAGAGTAAATGAGGTCTACTTGTCATGGCTCTATGATGGCAGTGTGTTTATTTAGTTCTTTAGTTCTTTTCTTCTATGAACCCCACTCCCTTTTCTTCACCAATTCCTGGCTTCCACTGTTGTCAGTTTTTCTTCAGGTGGCACAAGAATTAACAACAGATATGCCTGTCTTTTTATAAAGTCCTTACCAGCTGTGCACCAAATTGTAATGCATTTCGGTTCTTTGAATTTCATAAGTGTAACAAGATGCAAAGCTACTTATAGAATCAAATATTTTACCAAAGAAATGCATGGAAGAGGTCTTCCCTATAGCAAAATAAAACTTACTTATGGCTTTTCGGTAATTTATACTCATTAAATCTAGAAGTAAATCTGCTGTTCATTATCACATGGGAGGGTTACATGTCTAAGAGATGTGGGGTAACACACTGCACATGCCCCCCCTTTGATGCAGTTATCTTTTAATGTGCAAACTATACATTCTTTTTCATTATATGTACAAATTTATATATAAAGAAGGGCTAACTCCAGTCTTTTGGTTACTCATGAAAATGAATTAAGAAAGATATGAGTAGCAGCAAAAACTGAAGGTGGGGACTTATATCTCTCTCTCTTAGTCTTTTGGATAGGGGTACTCACTGTTAAAAGTTTGAGTTCATAATCGTGTTTCACTCCACTGAAATGCTCTTTACATTTGCAAGGATTTGTTTCTTCCTAAATGCTGGTGAGATTAGAGGTACTGAAGTTAGTTCCAGATCACAATTTGGATACACTTCATTACAATATTTTTCATTTTGCAGGTTTAAAGCTCTTGTATAAAACAAACTGAATTAATACTGCAGCTTTCTCTTCTCAGCAGCAGCTTCATTACTCTTATATTTAGAAACATAATACTGCAAGTTTTAACTTAATTCACTTAGGAGGTTATTCCAATATTCACTACTCTTCTTATCTAAATGGAAAATAAAATGACTGTATACATGAAAGGGATTTGTAAATGGGAAGGAGACGAGGAGAATTGAATACGTTTGATCATCTCTTACTAACTCATCACATGCATACTCTTTAAATGTGGCTATAATTTCATTCGGTTTAACCCTCTGAATATTAGACATGAACAGTTTGGCTAATGACTAAGGGTGCATTGTGGTATTTTTTTTAATGAAGCAATACAAGCTAATTGTACATTTACAGCTTTCCCAACTACCTGTAGAGCCAAGCACAATAACCAACCATTAAAGTACTAATCAAAGTTGTTTTTGGTTTCAATGAACAAATTTAACACAAGTTCTTACTTTAAACAGTGACAACGTCAGAATCACTGATTTAAATATGTTACTAAATATTCTGCGATTAAAATATGATTAAGACCTGCGCTGTTTAGGTTATAAGGCTAATATACCAAGAAGATAGCCTAATACTGTCAGTAATACAGAAAAAGATGATGTCCGTAATACAGAAAAAGATGCTTAAATACTACACATGAGTAACTGCTTTGGAAACTATTATTCAATTAAATAAAATTCTTCATTCAAAAATAGTAGATCCTTAAGCAGAGACTTGCTAATATAAGTGCTGACGAACTTCCTAAAAATCCTCCCTTTAGACGATGCTGTAATTGAATTCAATACAGCTTTTCTAAATATCCTAAATAGCCTTGTACCTCCCAGAAGGAAGAGACTGAAAACAATTCAGTTTGGCTATCCAAAGAGAGTAAAATGCGAATATGGGGTACAGAAAAACATGGAAAAGAATGGCGAAAATATCAACACCTCTATATCTTGAAAACTTAAGAATGCTTCGCAATCATACTAAAACGCAAATACACGAATACAAAAAAAACTATACTATAATAACTTGCAGAATAATACTAAACACAACCCTAAAACATTTTGGATATCCGTTACAGAAATCGTACCTCCCAGCCAAAAATTCAACATAACTCTCCCGGTAACTCACCCCCTCAAAATCGCAATGCAGGGGAATATAAACCACATGATTCTCTCTCTTTAAAGAAATCTATCAACACAACTAGGGCTTAAGTTATGTCCATTATTTCTAATAAGCTATTCACATGCCCTTCTGTTCTTATCCCATGGGGTAGTCACTCTATGTCATTAAGTTCACTAATAAGTCCAGAATATGATGAATTGCTCAATTTCTTACAAAAAATAAACGTACTGCATTGTCACCACATTAATAAAAGGAATTTGAGGAAGTTCATAAAGAGGTTTCCCATGAGGTTTTTTTTTTTTTTGATGGGGGGACACAGCATTATTGGTACAATTAGACTGTGAGAAAAAAAGAGAAGTTGATCCAATAGATAACTCATCTATAGTGTGTTATCTATACTGCCTATAAGATGGAGAAAGGCAAAAATTTTTATGAGCATTTCTAGGAGTGTTAATGACTAGATTTCATCTGTCTGATAATAAGACTGCCCTTAGAAGAATAACAAGACCTTTCTACTCTATACCCCAAACCCCACTGTTTTGTTCATTTAAAAATCTATTTCCCACTTCGTCATTATTTTAAGGGATGTATATTTTTACTCAAGTCTTGAATTCAAATACTAATTATTTTTTTTCCAATTTCTGACTCTTTTTGGAGTCATTATACTCAAAGTAGGGTAAATAATATATAAATCCATTTCAAAGGCATTTTATTTGGATATTAAATTTGATATCTGACAAGGGAGCTAACCAAAACATTGCTAATGGTTTAATACATAGTTACAGTTCTCAGATGGTAGCTTGAAGACATGTCTGCCAGTTCACTTTGCATTCCTGTGGAAATGAAACAAATCATCATTTACCTGTGATAACCATGCTTCTTATAACATTTAATTTAACACCTATAAACCAACAATTCCACTCATCATGATCACTCATGAATCTTATTTATTCCAAAATGTAAAATATCTTAAATGTGAGCTTCTATGATAGGTTTATAGCTTTTAATACAGACTACAGATTAGTTATGCAGTTATTGGTGGGCCTATTAAGATTTATTCAGGCCCTTTCTAACAGATGGATATCAAAGTGGTTACCTCTAGGGAGACAAAAAGCAAAGCATCCTGTTTTATAAGATGTTTTATAAAATGTCTTATTTTCAACAGATGTTTATAATAACTCCTTGAGGGTCGACCTACACATGGAAAATGTTTTCAATACTTTAACTATCATAGTATTAATGAAGTATTAAGTTTATAGGTTCATAATCATATCATAGGATCATAAAAAGTTACTAGGCTATTGGCCCTGAGGCCCTTACAAGCCTAGCCAAAAATTTAGCCCATGTTCTGACAAGTCAGCACCTGATTCCTCTGCTCAGCAGACATAGGTGGAATCTTAGGGGTGTATTTTCTGTTCCCCATCCAGTTATACTAGGTAGTGACCGCCATTGCCTTTATAAGCCAAGCCATGCAATCTGACCTAGTTGTGTCTCTATATATCATGGGTGTTCATTGGGGGGGTATGTTAGTTAGGAAATTTCTAGAGGTTATGGAGGGTATTTCAGTTTGGGGCTATCAGATTTTCAAATCTCTTGTATAACTACATCTTCACACTTTACAATTGTATTTGGTTATAGCTATAAAAGGTTCACACATTTCAGAATGTATCAACATAAATATGGATATGAATCAAAGATTTCCACCCCATTTTTGATTGGCCCTTCTGTTTTACTATTAGCACAGAACATTTTGGGTAAAGTACCTATTATAGTGTCAAAAGCAAAATAGAATAATATCTCCTTAATTGATTAATATTTGTCAATTATGAAAAAGCATTATTCTCTTTGATTTCTTATATTTATTCTCTGTGTTTTAAGGCTTGGTTGTTAATATCCTTAAATCTTCAACTATTATCTTCTCCACAGGCCTTGCTCGCAGGAATAACCTTTAAACTGGTTATCAGATAGGATAGACCCTTAGAAATGTATATATGTAAAATTTCAAACAAATCCAAAATTTGCTGCTATGTATTTTCTTTTTGATGAACAAGATAAAACATTGTCTACCTAATTCCCCATTGAGAAACAGTAAACTATAATCATAATAATGCTCTAATTTCTAAATGTTATGCATTCTTCCTCAATTTAAGGACATTATTTTACTATTATGAAAGTTTTTTTTTGTCTTGTAGTGTGGGAATGTGTACATGACTCAACCTATATTTCTTTGTTAGATTATTCATGATATAGGTATTGTGGGTAACCTGTCTAATCGTTTTTTTTGCTTTATTTTCCTTATTTAAATTCATGTCTTCATTGGCTCAATTCCCTTTTATAATTTAAAAAGACATAAGTACACTTCTACCTTTTATTATTTGCTTATAGAAAGTCTGGATATAGTGTTTTGTTTTAAGAGAAACTCATTTTACTTAATGACTGAATGGGGGGTCTACATATGTACATGTGTTTATATATACTATAATTTTCTGTAAAATCATTACAGTAAGAATATAATAACATGATTTTGTATAAATAAGTTAATTTTCTGACTATATCCAAGGATAAAATGGCAGCTCTTGTAGGGGGAAGGCAATTGTCTGACTCTAAGAGATAAAATGAACAAGAAAATATTAGTTTCATATGCATTATAACAATTTTGATCACTATGAAGAGTTGATTAAAAACAGCAAACCATATAGAGTGGAGGCGGTGTCAATGAGGCTACATAATTGATACATCCTCACCAGTGACATCAAAGATAGTCTATACTGACTATAATGTGACAAAATTATATTTTATTACAGATTGGGGTATGAAACCTAATCCCAAATTAGGCTAAAAGAATATAAAATGGGATTGTCTGTTTCGTAGAGAATAATATTACTTTTCTTGTTCTCTTAAGTATGAAGGAAAATGAAACAAAATATATATTTGTCACCACCCATACAAAATAATGCTTCATTGTAATATTATGTATGCCAGCAAGTACATATCAAATCAACATTGTCGAAAATCCTTTTTGTTGAGAAGTAGAAGTAGTGTAAATGGTTTACATTGAAATTTACAGAGGTTTCTGATTATGTCACTTAACAAGTACTAATGCCATATTATACCATGACCCCCCATTAATATTCCAAAGCGTGCACTCTGATTGGCCAGCATGCATGTTGTAAATCGACTTCTACTAATGGAAAAAGGTCTGGTCGCCCGGACTTTTTCCATTAGTATAAGTCTTTTTTAAAACACTGTCTCGCTATGTTAAAGGAGTTTAACATAGTGAGACAGGTTTAAAAAAAGCAACGGAGATCTCTGTTGCTTTTTTTAAAGCTGTCTCGCTATGTTAAACTCCTTTAACATAGTGACACAGTGTGTAAAAAGCAACGGAGATCTTGCTTTCTCCGTTGCTTTTTTTTTTAAACCTGTCTCACTATGTTAAATGGGTTTAACATAGCGAGACAGCTTTAAAATAAGCAACGGAGATCTCCGTTGCTTATTTTAAAGCTGTCTCGCTATGTTAAACCCATTTAACATAGGGAAACAGTTTGTAAAAAGCAACGGAGATCTTGCTTTCTCCGTTGCTTTTTTCAAAACTGTCTCGCAATGTTAAATGGGTTTAATGTAGTGAGACAGCTTTAAAATAAGCAACGGAGATTCTCCATTGCTTATTTTAAAGCTGTTGCGCTATGTTAAACCCATTTAACATAGCGAAACAGTAAAAAAGCAATAGAGATCTTGCTTTCTCCATTGCTTTTGCCCACAGCTCTGATGTACTGCGTAGGCATACGCATGTGCAGTACATCAGAACTGCCACAGAATACCAGACAGCTGCGGAAGGGCAGCAAGGAGGCATTATATAATGCCATTATTTAAGAAAAGTATTTATTTTTTTTCTTAAATAATGTCATTGTATAATAGCAATAACCCATTTCTGGGTGTGGGTAATGCTAGATTTACCCACGGTTGGCTTTGTTTGGTCCCTTGGGCTTCGCCCTCATGACCAAACCACACCAACTGTGGGTAAATCCAGCATTACCCACACCCAGGCGTGGGTTATTGCTATAGTATTTACTGTTTTCTAATGACTAAATTATGTAGAAAAATCTTAACCAACACCAACATAAAGATATTTAACCACAAAGATCCATGTTTGTGTCACTGTATAAACTATTTTTTTTTGTTAAAAGCTAGCATACAAGTGCTATGTGTAGGGTTTTGTATAGCAAGATGATATAACATCAGCACTTTAGTGATCAGAAACCAACAGCCCTATTCCACAGGCAACCCTGGGTTTAGTAACTATCGTTGAGATGATATGTCATCCTTAATTCTTGTTAATTGTATATCTAACACAAAATGGGAGTAGTAGCAGGGTTTGTCTGCAGAATGTATACAATTTATCTGCAGATCTGTGCCCTAGGCACTAGGATGAAATGAATGCAGCTAACCTCAAAAAAATCTCATAAGGGCAACAGCAGGGAATCCATAACTGTGGCAAAATAAACAGTACTCCATAAATTAGAATTAAAAATTCATTAACCTGAAATCACTGACTTGATAATAAAAGGAAATGTCACAACAGAAAGAATGTTTTTAGTCTGGTAAGAGTTGCATCATTGTCGGTTTCAAACTATCCCATGACATTTGAACTATACCACTTAATATTTTGTATTACTTCTGCAACATTTACAGGATTTATGCAGAAAAAATAAAGTCAACGGCAGCTATCTGGTTGGCAGTCATAGATGGAAGAAAATAAATATACACTTACAGAGTAACAACTGTCAAGTGTGTACCACAAAGCAATTATCTGCATTGTAGTAGAATTTTCTGCATTTAATATTGCAAATCACATTAGTACAGTTAAATATACAAACAGATTCCTGGAAATTCTGATGTTTCCTTCATCTGAGGAGTTACTTTGAATTTAGAAAAAGGAATAAGGGGATACTTAGAATGCTGGCATTAAAATTAAGGCTATCAATTTACAGAGGTACACCTTAAACTGAAAAAAAAGCAGCCACTTAAGCTAACATTGTACATGATTAGCCCTTCTATTCTGCTTAGACTGTCAAACATACATAATGCTTCAACAATCTAGCATACCATATCCCAAAACCAAACCAAACACATATAAAAATAAAAAAGCTACTGTTACAATAGTTTCAAATACATATCCAGTGTGATATCCTGTTCTTGAGATCCTTTTATCTGTAACACCAATATGATTAACTGCTCGACTAAGGTTAGTGAAGCAGAAAAGAATGAGGCTACATCAAGCAGTATATACTGCAGCATGAAAAATCCACCCCAAAAAATAAACATTATTTTCCCTTAATATTAGTATTCTATCACTTTCCTGATAATACTAATTATAGCAGAGATTAGGTAAAGTAAAGGTATAGAAAGTAAAGGCAACTGGTAGAATGGCTAAAAAACAATTTACATGTGCTTCAGGAGGGGCACAAAGAATAAGATAAAAATAATGGAACTATAGAGGGGTGCCGTTTTTTTTTTGTAGCAGTTTCACTTATCCAGACTAACATCTGAACAACTACAGGTTTGCCGTGCATGAGAGAAGTAACGGAGATTGGTATGAAATAGAAATATGACACTGGTAGGGGTATCTAATAAAGTTTGACTGCAACCTGATACCCTGGGGAAAAAATTGACAGAATTACTCATTTCTGCCTTAGAGCTACCTACAAGAAATCTAATATCAATTTTAAAAGTTGTCATGATTCCACATAACAACTAAAATGTAGAGAATCTGAAAGATACTAAAAGATGTAAACAAAGCAATGAAAATAAATGTGAGGTATACATCAAAATAATTTCAGCTCAGCTACATATGCTTGCAACATTTTTTTTTTGTCTGAGCACACTACACTGATATGGTCCTCCACAAAATTGCAAATTAAATAACAAATGTGTCATTTCAAAAAAAAAAAAAAAAAGATTTTGCAACTATGAATGCAATTAAAGTAAATGTAAAACTACTTTATGCAAGATAAGTACAAGCCACATAAGCAAGCATAATTGCTAATGAACAGTTATCAAATGGATCACATTTTATTACTAGAGACATTTGGAGAGCTTTAAAAATGCCATGCATATTTTAGCACATCTAAATCTTTGATCCTATAGAAATAACAAAAAGTAAAAACTTGTGATGGTTCTAGCAATATGAAAAGGTAAAAATGTTATGTACATCAGAATAAAAAAATGGAAATGTAATAGTAAAATAAGCAGCGGAAATTCTGAAATTCTATGAACAGATTTAACATGCGAGTACTACTTGACAACTGAATCATAATTATTGCATTTATAAACTGGAACCAGTTAGATTTGCATGCATGTAACACTCTCCTGTGAGCCTGTATATTTTCAGAAAATAAATTCAGCTCAGCTGCAAGTGCGTAAGCTATATTTAGCCTTTCAAACTAGGCTACAAGAAATGGTCATCTGCTGGAAGTAGAGAAAATCATTGCTAATATATTCAACTGCAAATGCATTAAAGATGTTAAAATGAAATTAACATGATACACAATAAAAGTTAGTAGTTGATGTTTTATGTTAACTTTGAAGCAGTGTTTAAACATTTTGGCATAGATAGTGACCCTGGCAGTTTCAGCCTGACTTCAGTACATTAGACATATTGCAACCAACTTTCCAGCTGTAATCGCGTTCGAACTCAACCTACTTTGCAATATCCTAAAATAAGCAGGAGTTTTAATAACACTATTTGCATCTTTCACAAATAAATGTACAAAACAAAGACTGCTGATATTCATATTAATGCTTTGCAGTACATTGTTACAAAAAATTAGTGTTCCTCAAGGAAAAAAAAAAGCTTGTTAATTTATTCATGTGCAACATATATAATGCCAGTAAAACATTGCCTTTAATCATTTGTTTGGTATGAAAGGCATGTAATAAGCATTTGTCAATTTACATAAAACATAACACAGGTAATAAGTACTAGCTATTAACAAGCATATATTTAGGCTAAACTTTGGTCTGCATGTATTATTCAACTGAAACTAATGCAATAAGCATTACAGATATTTATTTTGTAAAACATGAGCTCATACTTCTCTCACATATGCCTAATCTATCCAGCTACCATTTAATATATTTTCAGCTGATTAGGCTAAACTTGTCATATAATTAAACACACTTGACAAAAATGTTTGGAAACATAAGACTACTTAAATGCAGCACTTAATAAATAACTGTGTAAGCACTTTCTACTCAAGCATATTCTGTGTTAGGATAAAGCAGTTTGTAAGTATATCATGCTATGTTAAAAAATGGACTGTAACCAAGTGATTTCAACTTATTAGCTACTGGCTGTATCCAAGCCCAATCATCAAAATACTGTTAGATTTAAGAAATCATCTTTTGCTGGTAATAGTCATATGGAGCACATGAAGCATCTGAATTAAATCTGTTTTATCTATTGCAGTAATGCAAATCAAAATCAAAAAGGCAAAGGAACTTAATAATGCCATTAAGGATAACTCATTATATGTTTTAATTAAAATGAGATAGGATGTTTCTTAATTGCAAGCAAGGAAAAAAACAGATAAGCTACTAAGTCCACTGTGATTAGTGTATGATATTATTTGAATGAAGCTATAGATTAAGATAGAGATTAGAATGGCAAAAGCACGGACATTCCAATTTCAGGTTAATGACTACCCTGTGACCTTTACAGAACTGAAATTATAACGCTACCATTAGAGACATGGATTAACATGCTGTCGAGAAAATGCTATAATGCAGAAAGATTTACCATAAGATAGCTGGATCATATGTTAATAAAATAGTCAAGGAATTGTAATGTATGGTGTCCCACTACTCATGTGATGACAAATCCAGAATGTCATGGTAATAAATAATTGCTCTGCTAGCTGATCTGACTTCACAAGCAAGCTGATATATGCACTTCATTTTCCGAGAAAACGTTGCTGCTTACAGAGTTTTACATTCCTACACTGTGGTGTGTTTGCTTATTTTCTTCTCGACTTAGAGAGTACTGAACAAAAGACAGCAATGGCACCTGAACCTTCCTTATAGAGTACTGAACAAAAGACAGCAATGGCACCTTAACCTTCCTTATAGAGTACTGAACAAAAGACAGCAATGGCACCTGAACCTTCCTTATAGAGTACTGATCAAAAGACAGCGATGGCACCTGAACCTTCCTTATAGAGTACTGAACAAAAGACAGCGATGGCACCTGAACCTTCCTTATAGAGTAGTGAACAAAAGACAGCGATGGCACCTGAACCTTCCTTATAGAGTAGTGAACAAAAGACAGCGATGGCACCTGACCCTTCCTTATAGAGTACTGAACAAAAGACAGCGATGGCACCTGACCCTTCCTTATAGAGTACTGAACAAAAGACAGCGAAGGCACCTGACCCTTCCTTATAGAGTACTGAACAAAAGACAGCGATGGCACCTGACTCTTCCTTATAGAGCACTGAACAAAAGACAGTGATGGCACCTGACCCTTCCTTATGGAGTACTGAACAAAAGACAGAGATGGCACCTGACCCTTCCTTATAGAGTACTGAACAACAGACAGCGATGGCACCTGATCCTTCCTTATAGAGTACTGAACAAAAGACAGCGATGGCACCTGATCCTTCCTTATAGAGTACTGAACAAAAGAGAGCGATGGCACCTGAACCTTCCTTATAGAGTACTGAACAAACAAGAGCAATGGCACCTGAACCTTCCTTATAGAGTACTGAACAAAAGACAGCAGTGGCACCTGAACCTTCCTTATAGAGTACTGAACAAAAGACTGCAATGGCACCTGAACCTTCCTTATAGAGTACTGAACAAAAGACTGCAATGGCACCTGAACCTTCCTTATAGAGTACTGAACAAAAGACAGCAATGGCACCTGAACCTTCCTTACAGAGTACTGAACAAAAGACAGCGATGGCACCTGAACCTTCCTTATAGAGGACTGAACAAAAGACAGCGATGGCACCTGAACCTTCCTTATAGAGCACTGAGCAAAAGACAGCGATGGCACCTGAACCTTCCTTATAGAGTACTGAACAAAAGACAGCGATGGCACCTGAACCTTCCTTATAGAGTACTGAACAAAAGACAGCGATGGCACATGATCCTTCCTTATAGAGTACTGAACAAAAGACAGCGATGGCACCTGATCCTTCCTTATAGAGTACTGAACAAAAGACAGCGATGGCACCTGAACCTTCCTTATAGAGTACTGAACAAAAGACAGCGATGGCACCTGAACCTTCCTTATAGAGTACTGAACAAAAGACAGCGTTGGCACCTGAATCTTCCTTATAGAGTACTGAACAAAAGACAGCGATGGCACCTGAACCTTCCTTATAGAGGGACTGATCAAAAGACAGCGATGGCACCTGAACCTTCCTTATAGAGGACTGAACAAAAGACAGCGATGGCACCTGAACCTTCCTTATAGAGGGACTGATCAAAAGACAGCGATGGCACCTGAACCTTCCTTATAGAGTACTGAACAAAAGACAGCGATGGCACCTGAACCTTCCTTATAGAGTACCGAACAAAAGACAGCGATGGCACCTGAACCTTCTTTGGAAATTTCAGTCCATGAATGCCTGATTGACCAAACTGATTAGTGTGCGGATGAGACTATTCTTTCGCCAGCAATCCAAAGCTCTGTGATGCTATACTGTTCTCTTCCTCACTAAATTCTCGCACTCTCAACTGACATGCCTTTTGTTTGTTTCAGGGATCAAACTGAAATTTTCCCCATTTATGGTATATTACTTGTTGTATCATGTTTATCTATGCAAAGATAAAGGTCTCTGGCTATCATTAAATGAAGCAAGTTATCCTGCTTTATCTTTATGAACCACTGCTTAACAAATTATTAATCACTGTTTTGCCATCTAATGTTAATCTTTACTTGCAGCTGTATCGCTCATATATAGCCACGATTACTCAGGTAATCCATAACACTTTGCCAAAATATACTTAACGTTTTAATATTCAAACTTCTGTAAACATTGTGGCTACACTCCATACCTTTATGATCTGTTTTTTACAACCTTCCCCCAGGCACAGGTTATTATACTGCCTATATTGGCATGCCAACTGATGAACTGCTTATTTCCTGTTCAAAATATGCCTTTTTGTCAAATATCACCACAAAACAATGAATTATTTGTTGTGTACTTATATTTGCCATTTTAGTATGTGACATCACTTCACTATCAAGTTTGCATATGGCAATTGTGCTGACCCTTGGGAGTATTAACTTACACGATTAAATCATGGATAACTAGACACACTACCTTGTTAGCCAACATCATATTTGCCCTTGTCTTGAACTTTCTAAAATGGTTACTTCTGTATGTGTTTTGTTTTCTTCCAAGAGAATACAGAATTAGTATTTTGCATCCTAATAAACAGGAGCAGAATGTGATGTTTTTCGTATGGCAAACTGTACACTTAAATGCCGTAATTCAGCATGTCAAATCATAATTAAGTGAATTATACATAATGATCTCATCTGACAGATAATTCTGCAGCAGGACACCTTAGGACCTGCAACACATTGCTTCATAATTCACTACAATGCGTTATTGCACAGTTCAGATAACATTTCTTTTCAGAAGTGTACAACAGTAACAAATGTGTCTATGTGACTTGTGGTGCTTAATTAACAACCTCAAATTGTAAACACTTAGGATTACTGATCAGTTTGATGTTTCTGTAAAACATTATATGCATTATCAAGGCTATATGGAGAAATACCTATGGAATCTTCTAGAAAATGGAGGGCAAAAATAACCAGGAAACAAAAGCATCAGATTTCTAACAGTGGTTTAGTGTCCTCAATGCATATTTCAACAAAGAATGCGTTACAGATAAATGAATATATGAGAATTGGACATGGTCTTCTCCAGAACTCATTAAAACAATTTCTCCCCCTCTTAAAATTCAACAGAACTTTACCCAAAACCCATTAGATGGATTGTTGTCTTTTACTTAGTAAGGACTGAGATTCTATCAGAAGGTGGATATGATCCTGAACAGGAGGGTTATGTGTGCTAGAAATATCAACACAGTATATTTTAGTAGTTTAAATGCATACTTCCATTTTTGTTAGATCTTTTGGGTAATGTATTCATGCAGGGCAGTTCTTGGCATGACACAAACAGGAGAAACTGACAAGAAGTAAAGTAAATAGCTCCAAGGGAAAAAGTACAATGTGTGATAAAAAATGTTCAGGAATGTAAGACTACTGTAGCAGTAAGCAACTGCAGTATCTCCAGTATTTATTTCCTTCATGTGTTTACTGGAGAGGTGAGCAATAAGGATCTGACATTTTCTACATTAAATTATACAATTCCTCCTCTAAAACGTGCACGCTGATTGGCCAGCCCAACCAGCGTGCCCGTTATAAATCCCTCAATATACTAACGGAAAAAGGTCTGGTCGCCCGGACTTTTTCCGTTAGTATAAAACACTGTCTCGCTATGTTAAAAGAGTGTGTAAAAAGCAACGGAGATCTTGCGATCTCCGTTGCTTTTTTTTTTTAAACCTGTCTCACTATAGTAAATGCGTTTAACATAGCGAGACAGCTTTAAAATAAGTAACGGGGATCTCCGTTGCTTATTTTAAAGCTGTCTCGCTATGTTAAACCCATTTAACTTAGCAAAACAGTAAAAAGCAACGGAGATCTTGCGTTCTCCGTTGCTTTTGCCCACAGCTCTGATGTACTGCGTTGGCATGCGCAGTACATCAGAACTGCCGCGGAATACCAGACAGCTGCGGAAGGGCAGCAAAGAGGCATTATACAATGCCATTATTTAAGAAAAGTAATTATTTATTTTCTTAAATAATGTCATTGTATAATAGCAGTAACCCACTTCTGGGTGTGGGTAATGCGGGATTTAACCACGGTTGTCTTTGTTTGGTCCCGAGGGCGAACACGCCAACCGTGGTTAAATCCCACATTACCCACACCCAGGCGTGGGTTATTGCTATAATATACAACCTACTGGCATCATGGCTTGACAGCCTTCTAGGCGAATTCTAGAAGACTAGATAAAACAGATTGTTAGCATACTGTATATTTTAATGTCTGTAATAGTAGAATAAACATTTTTCCATCTTGTGCGATTCAAAACATTAATTAATTAATTAATTAATTAATTAATTAATTAATTAATTAAATAAATAAATAAAGATGCAGGCTCATTTATCCAAGATGAAAGTCAGCAGAATAAAATTTACACTTGATGTCATGAAATGTACCAGTTCCAACATCAGCAACCTAAGTAATAACATCATCATAACCCAAAGAATAGAATCAGAGATATACTTGTCTACACAGCCCACTGTTTTCCACTGTAGGATGGTCTGACAAGGCCAAGAAAGATCATTTTTAGCAAAATCCCAGAGAAAAAAGGCTCATAACATTAGAAGTACAATACAATAAAAAGTAGAGAGCATTTTTTCTAATTTGTGCAGTATTACCTGTGGAGTGAACACCACAGCTACTAGTATTTTTATAGGTCCTTCACATGAGGAGTAAAGTTCCCAGGTTATTGTTATACCAGTACAATATATTAACATTCATTAAGATGGTAGGGTTTATATGATATGTATTATTGTGCAACTCACAGTGAATGAATTAGCCACATGCTGATATAAATAGTATGAGGCAGATTCAGTAATAGACTTCCTGATAAAACATACATTAATGCATTTGAAACTGAAACTGTGTTTGAATACATATGTGTAAATTGCTAACTTTGTCAGTCAAAAAAGGCAGAGCAGTTGAGAGTTTGATTTCTAGTAGCTGGATGGATATGTTTTTGGAGAACTGTGTTTTTATTATTATTTTTTTTTCCTGCAGCATTTGTGAAAGAGAAGGGTTATTATTCCAAGCAATGCTGATGGAGTGGGAGTAAAATGCATTACTGAAGAAGATGCAGGTCATATGAACCGGTACACTGAGTTTTTGGAGAGGTTTTTGTTTTTTTTGTTTTTTTTTTAGTCAGATTTTAGCTAGTTGTCTACAGTGACCTGTAGGTTAATTATTTTAAATGTTTCAAGTGAGATATTTTATTATGTGATTATATGGAAGTATTACATAGTAGTAGAAAGAGTTTTTGTTAGGAATAAAATAATTTTTGTTTTTCTTGGTTTTAGTATGAGGTCGTTGTTTAGGAGGCATTGTTCTAGTTTTGCATAGGATAAATTCTTGTGTATTTTTTGTAATTTATTGATAATTTTTGCAGAACATATAATTGTAGAGATCCATACTGTATTATCTCTGATTTACAGGAGGATCTGCTTATTTTATTTATAAAGATGTTGCAAAGTAATTGTCCAAGTATGGATCCCAGATGAAATCTAATGGTCAAACAAAGAAAAATTAGAAAAGGGTGAGTTCAATTCAACTACTGAAGTCCTGTCATATAGATAGCTCTTGAAACAGAACAAAAAATATGCTGACAGGCTGAACTTGGATAATGTCTAGTGGTATTGAGGAGACGACCATTTGAATGGCTTTTGACAGTTCAAGGAAATCAGGTACTATCTGATTGTTGTCTCTGATTGCAGCTGAAGTTGTTGTGCATTACAAAAGCAGAAAATATGCTGTGTGGAGATAACAGGTGGTTATCATCTAGAAGATATTTAAGTAGTTCATAGGTTCATAGGTTCATACTAGGCTATCTGCCCTAGGGCATTTATAAGCCTAGCCAGAGTGTGTTTGGCTTTCGCCACCCATTTTAAATTAATTTTGCTATGCCCTTTTTTGAGGTTAGTATACTGTACCTCTGTCTAACAGTGACACAGAAGTGATACCCGGGATAAACCTACAATCTCCCATCCACTCTTCAAGATTCCTCTTGAAGAGAGTCAATGAGGGACTCTGCCTAACCTGGACTGAGATTTTATTCCAGAGTGAAGGGAGCCTCTGGGTTATGAATCTGTCCCTCCAGCATGTCCTATTTATTTCAGTGCTGAGGTTCAAGTCTCTCAAGTGTGTAGCTCGATGGGATTTGGATTTTTTTGAGGTGCAGCATGTCCCTTAATTCCGGGTTGGACATGGCCTTATACGTCAGGCACAGGTCACCTCTGAGCAGGCGGTATGCCACTGAGTAGAGCTGGAGTTTCTTTAACCGGGCAGCATATGGCATCTGTTTGAGCCCTTTGATCCTCTTGGTGAGGTACTTTTGGGGTCTTTCCAGTTGCTGCAGGTGTTTGGTAAGGTACATCCCAAAAGGGGCATTGTACTCGATTATGGGCCTGATGAGGGATGAGTAAAGAGGCACGATGACCTCCCCTAATCTAGATGTGAATCCCTTCATGATTAGGTGGGCTATATAAAATGTTTTTCTAACCACTTTGGCCACGTGGTTGTCAAATGAGAGATTGCTATCAACTTGGGTCCCCAGGTCCCTAATTACTTCTTCTGTACTTAATGGATTACCACCTATGTGGTAATTTGTGGGCACTTTGTTTTTGCCAAAGGGATGACTATACACTTTTGGCGTTTAGCTTGAGGCCATGGCTCTGGCACCAGTTGTCTGTTTCTATGAGGCCCTTTTGGATGATGCTTGTGTCGGCTGGAGAGTCGATTATGGCGCCCAGTTTGCAGTCATCTGCGAACTTGGTCAGCCACAGTCCTTCCGTGTTGGCCTGTACCTCCGGGAAATATATACCAAACAAGAGAGGTCCCAGGACTGAGCCTTGTGGGACGCCACTTGTAACTGGTTTGGAGTCTGACATGGCTCCAGCAATTCTAACCATGTGGGTTCTGTCCTTGAGCCAGTTTGCAACCCATCTAGTGACATATAGGGGTTTATATTTAAGCTGGTGAGCTTATCTATAATGCCCAAGTGCCCTTAGTTTTTTGCTAATACTGATCAGAGATGCCTTCCCTTTTTGGGATTTTGCTCTATCATGTAGTAGCTTCCTCCTTCTATTATATAGTTATTTTATGGCTGGGGTCCACCAGACAGGTCGTCTGCCTTTGGAGGATTGGGTCTTGGTTTTATTTGGGATTGCATGATCCATGCATTCCTGAAGGTGTTCATAGAATGCATTTATAAAGGATTCTGCGGTCTGGGCTGTATTTTCGGGGCTTTGAAGGATTCCACCTTGGTTTTGAGGAGTGTGAAATTTGCTTTAGAGAAGTTTTTCACTGTGGTTTTCTGGGCAGGGGGTGGGGTCGGGATGTGAATATCCAGTGAGATCAGTTTATGGTCTGATCTTACCAGTGAGGTTCATAGGTTCATAGGTTCATACTAGGCTATCTGCCCTTGGGCATTTATAAGCCTAGCCAGAGTGTGTGTGGCTTTCACCACCCCTTAGGATGAGAATACTATACCCATTAGTTTGCTGTGCCTCTGTGCAGCAGTGACACAGAGATGATTCCCGGGGTAAACCTACGATCTCCTATCCACTCGTCAAGATTTCTCTTGAACAGAGTCAGTGAGGGGCTCTGCCTCACATGGACTGGGATTCTGTTCCATAGTGTAGGGAGTCTCTGGGTGATGAATCTGTCCCTCCAGCACATCCTGTTTATATCCGTGTTGAGGTTTAAGTCTCTTGCTCTCGTGGCTCTGGTGGATTTGGATTTTTTGAGGTGGAGCATGTCCATTAATTCCGGGTTGGACATGGCCTTGTATGTCAGGCACAGATCACCTCTGAGCAGACGGTATGCAACTGAATAGAGCTGGAGTTTCTTCAGTCGGGCATCGTATGACATATGTTTGAGCCCCTTTATCCTTTTGGTGAGGAACTTTTGGGGTCTTTCCAACTGCTGCAGGTGTCGGGTAAGGTACATTCCTTATGGGGCATTGTACTCAATCATTGGTCTGATAAGTGAAGAGTACAGGGGTACAATGACCTCTCCTGATCTGGATGTGAATCCCTTCATGATCAGGTGGGCAATGTAGAAGGTCTTCCTAACCACTTTGGCAATGTGAGTGTCAAAAGAGAGGTTACTGTCAACTTGGGTCCCCAGGTCCCTGATAACTTCTTCCGTGTTTAATGGATTACCACCTATGTGGTAATTAGGGGTTACCTTGTTTTTCCCAAAGGGTATGACTATACATTTTTTGGCATTTAGCTTAAGGCCATGGCTCTGGCACCAGTTATCCATTTCTATGAGACCTCTCTGGAGGATGTCTGTGTCTGATGGAGTGTCAATTATGGTGCCCAGTTTGCAGTCATCTGCAAATTTTGTCAGCCACAATCCTCCTATGTTTGCCTGCACTTCAGAAAAATAAATGCCGAACAAGAGGGGGCCTAGGACTGAGCCCTGTTGGACACTGCTCGTGACCAGCTTAGAGTCTGACATGGCACCAGCAACTCTAACCCTGTGTGTTCTGTCCTTGAGCCAGTTTGCAACCCAACTTGTGACATATGGGTTTACATCTAAGCTGGTGAGCTTTTCTATGATGCCCGAGTGGGGTATTGTGTTGAACGCTTTTGCTAGGTCAAGGTAGGCTGTGTGAACTGCCTTACCCTCATCAATGGCCTTAGTGACTGTTTTGAAAAAGTCGACCAAGTTCAAGAGGCAGGATCTGCCCTTGACAAAGCCAAATTGGGTAGGATCCAGTGTCTGTAGGTCCCCAATGTCTTTATTTATGAGTTCCATTATGATCCTCTCCATAGCTTTGCAGACAAGGCTCGTCAAGCTTATGGGGCGGTAATTTCCAGGGTCTGTAGAAGCACCGCCTTTGTGGAGTGGGACCACAGTTGCCGTACGCCATTCTTTGGGTACGTATCCTGTAGTAAGGCTAAGATTAAACAGCAGCCTTATGTGTGGGTTTAGTTCCTCATTGAGTTCGTGTAGCGCACACAGCCGGGTACACCGCCCGGTCCCATTGATGCTGTGTTTTTTGCTTTAGAGAGAGCAGCTCTCACCTGGGCATATGAGATGTTTGGGAGGCTAGACTCTGGTGGGATAGATATTTCTCCTTTTGGGGGGGAGGGAGGGGAGAATAGTGGATGAATAGCACATATTTTGGGTATTTTAAAGAGTGTGATGGCAGGACTGGCTGCAGCTCAATGTTGGCTGGGGGACCTGGTCAGTTATAAACTATTATAACATACACACACACACACACACACACACACACACACACACACACACACACACACACACACACACACACACACACACACACACACACACACACACACACACACACACATTAATTTCTAAAATCCTCAGTCACTCGCTTATAATCATACTACACTTCATTTCATTCATTAGCTCAGACTTTAAGCCATCTAACAAGCTCTCCTCAGCCCTCTTCCTAGACCTAGCTAAGGCATTTGACATGGTAAACCATCACTTACTCCTAGACACATTAAAATCATTTTCCATAGATAACCAAGCAATCAGCTTGTTTCATTCCTACCTAAGTGAAAGACAACAAGCTGTACTATGGAAGGATAACCTATCATCCCTTTTACCAGTCACCCTTGGAGTCCCACAGGGATATATACTAGGTCCCCTCCTATTCTCCATATTCATTAATGACTTGTATAAAGTCATCCCAGATGCAACTTGTATTCAGTACCCAGATGACTCCACCCTAATCTGTTCTGCCACCTCCCTCAAAGACCTGCAATCCCTGACCCAAATCACTTTTAACAAGGTAGAGAACTGGCTAACTGGTCACTGACTACTATTAAATCCAAATAAAACCAAACTATTACTCTTCTCCCATACTCAAAAGGTCCCTTCACCTCCTCTCACCATAACATCTTATAATGACACCATCATTTCCCCAGAACCTAGCACTAAACTACTGGGAGTGATCATCAACAATAACCTTAAGTCTGATGCATACATAGACAGCACTATTCAAACAGTTAATAAAAAACTGGGGTCCTTATACAGGATTAAACAATTCCTAATCCCATCTGCTAGAACTGTTATTGCCCACACTCATCTGCTATCAATCCTTCTCTATGCCTCAACCATCTTTGTAAACCTAGGCAAATCTAACCTCAGTAAACTTACTAGGTGCTACAATAACATTGCCAGATTTGCCACAGGATCAGCTTATAGAACCCATGACTGTCTTAACCTTCAGTCACTAGACTGGCTAGAATTACCCAACCAGCTGCAATATAACCAACTAATAGTTGTTCACAAAATTCTCTTTGCTCTGAAAACAAAATGCTAGTCCAAACTGTTAAAACCAACATCTCAGCCGGTGATTCACTATTCTCTAACTCTGCTGGAAAAAAACTGGAACCTACTTCCTGCAGAACTCACCACAGACCCCTCCTTATCCCAATTCAAAAAATCCCTTAGAAATGACCTAAAAATGCATTGGCTCTGTACCCGTTCAAACCCTGACTAACCTCCTTTCAAAAACTATATATGTGAACCTCATTACAAGATTAAAACTCTGATCCTCTACCAGTCTAAAAATCTTGTGCTTCTCCCACATAATGAAAAAAATTTTTAAAATTAAGCCTATAGTCAAATGTGGTAACCATCATACTATACATATGTTCCTTTTTAAGACGAAATCCTTAACTACTGCTTTCTCAGCCTCCAACTTCCAACCTTCCTGTGTGTACGTGAGAATAAACATGTACCTCTGTGCATATACCATTAAATAAACCACAATTTTGTTATAAAACAATGTAATAATTTATGTAAATAACATATACCTGTGTGTGTAAATAGCACTAAAGAAGTTTGAATTATGTGATAAATTCTTTGTAACATTTTTCACTGTATTTTCACCTGTTTATACATTTGGAGCTTTTCTCCCCGGGCCTCCTTTGAAAATGGATCTGTACCCAGTCGGACTTTCCCAGTTAACAAATGTAAAATAAATAAATAAAAAAATAAATTTCCTGAAACTCATATCAGAAGCATGGTAGATGTCCTGTATCCTGCTTTGGTCCCCCCCTCGATATAAATGCTACCGACAGGAGAGAAGCACTTGCAGAATGAAATCAACAGTCTTTTTCTGTTTTCCACACATCCTTGTAGCACCAGTGACAAGATGCACTTGCAGAAAGCATGTGCAATTGGCTCTGTAAGAGTGTGTGTGTGTGTGTGTGTGTGTGTGTGTGTGTGTGTGTGTGTGTGTGTGTACAATCGCGTCTGTGTATAAAACTGCACAGTTGTGGGGGTCTGTCTAGTTAAGTGAATGGCTCAGAATCAAACCTTGTACCTTAAGGACAGGAGGAAATAGGCATAATCCTCCACACCATCTGCCAGACATTCTTTATTTTTATTTATCCGCTTTAGTAAATTACTCAGGATTTCAGCAAATCAGTCGCTGTCAGTCATTACAGTTTTACAGTTTTTGTGGTTCATAAAATGCATGTTAATATAAAACCTGTCCTGTTAAGATTTTTAAGGGATTTGGAGAAGTGTGCTCTCAGTCAGTCTCCTGATTTGGAGAACATTGCTGATTTTGCCTCATATTTGTGCCTTGTCCTTGAGCAATTCACTTAACCAGACAGTGCTTTGGGGCAAGTGAAAATTTTCGTTTGGTTCCCCTGCAGTCCCCTACACTGCAGGCCTAATAACCACCTATGAGCCACAGTAGTTATGGCATAAAGGAAGGAAACTGATTGTAGTACATAGGAACATCATTATATGAGCCATGTTCTATGGATGTGATACTTGGGTTCCTTAATGTTGACAGTGTGTTTATTATTTAGCTACAAATAAATTGGACAGCATGCAGGCTATGGGTTTAATGTTAATACTTTAACTAGGTATGTAAGGCACTGTTTGTCTCACACTTAGTAAGATGAGTAAGGCTTTAAGCTGTTAGGTGCTTCCTTCATTTGTCTTCTGTGTAACTCTACTGCTGCTCCTGAAAATTGATACTTGTGTCCAGTGGGCTGACCCAGGCTATTAGCAAATGCTTTATGCATTTCTCTTTTGAATTCCTGCCTCTTCACATAGATGCCAGTTAGTACTTCACTATATGCTATTTGAGTTTGAATCCCAGCATGTCTCTGGTCGTTTAATGAGTTTACTTATTCATTCATTCAATTTGGTAAGTGGGGTGTTGAGAGATATCAAAGCTGATTGGACAACAGTCACTGAAGAAACTGAGGTGAATAATAATTTGGGAAATAATGTTAGGATAATTCGTAATAATAAAGTGAAGGGGTGAGTGATGATAAGAGTTAGGGTTTGGTCTTGTGAGTTCAACGACCAACTGTGTGAGTTTAAAGTCATTAAGGATTTTCAAGATATTGTTCTTATTAAGCAAAGAAGGTTAAGAAAGAAGTCCCCTAGTAGGATGAGTTTTTTGATGTTTTTTATTGAGGAGGTAATTTCAAGAAGAAAGGTTTTAAATCTGGCCAAGGAGTGGGAGGAGGGAGGTTAGTAACAGAAAGATAAATAGGGTTACTGTTAGGGGATGGCATATGGAGAAGTAGCGAAGGAAGAAAGTGTCAGGTATTGCTGCTTTGAGATAAGAACTAGACATTTAAAAAGACTTTAAAAAGCAGTAGTGTTCCACTGACAGGTCTGGAACCAAGTGCAAGATCATAGGTATACCAAGGGAAGAGATGGTGGATGAATGAATGAGGGTTTGATCCATGTGAGGCTGGGGGGGGCATGGAGGTGAAGGGTGAAATAGTTGTTTAGTTGGTCTGTTTTCTTACTGCTACTATGGCCATTAATTAAGGCACAAGATGGAAGAGATCAGCCAGGGTTAGGTGCAGTGTTGACATGATGGGGCAAAAGGACTACTACAGAGCTGAACTTCTAGATGAATCTGGGTAGTTTAATGGCGTATCTTGTAAGGGGTAGATTGGTGGTATAAACATAAATAATTAAATCATTGAGCCACAAACAAAATACAAGTTACTATAATACACATACTCACTTGATTAAAATGGCTTTATTTCTCTAGCACCACAGCCAAATGGCCTTCGAGGAGAAATAAAATATCAAGTGACAATAATTAATTTATTTACACTTCAATTAACCAGAATGAACCATTAAAACTACTACAGGTTAAAATTACAAAAACATTCCCCAATTTATTTCTACATTTAGCCCACATGGGCCATAAGTCATATACTTTAAAATAATTAATAAAAAAAAAACTTTCTTTATACAGGCTTTGTCCCAGCCAAGTTGAGGACAGCCACTGTCATCCCTTTACACAGCGTCCATCGATCTGGGAAATTACAGACCCTAACTAGTCTGATCTGCAAGGCCATGGAATGGATTATCATGGACCTCATTAACACAGACATTGGCAACTTCCAAACACTTGACCCCACACATTTTGGCTTTGTCAAGTGGAGGTCATGTCTGTTAAATCTGGATGACTTATTTGAGCCAGTCATTAAAGCCATGGACGAGGGGAAGATGGTGCACACCACCTACCTTAACCTGGCCGAACACTTTGACACTATTCCCCAGTTGGGCATTACAGATAAACTCTTTCAACTAGCCATCAATCTATATGTTACCAGGTGGGTAGGAAACTGGCTCACTGATAGAACCCATATAATCAAAATCGGGGAAGCCACCTCAAGCAGTAGACCTGTAAAAAGCAGTGTACCCCAGGGATCGGTCCTGGGGGTCTCTGTTATACAGGATATAGTTCTCTGCGGTGCAGGCTAAAACTAGTGGCCTATGGCTGACCATGTTTGCAGATGACTGCAAGCTGGGCATGGTCATCAATTCCCCAAGTGATGTGGATGTCCTCCAAGAGGGTCTCACCCAAACAAATGACTGCTGCCAGAAACATGGCCTCAAGATGAATGCCAAAAAATGCATCATCATCCCCTTTGGGGAGAGATGTCCCCACATATTATCACATTTATAGCAGCGTCCTATGTACACAATCAGTCATGATGGATTTGGGCAACCAGGTTGATAGCAAACTGACTTCTGACCACCAGGTTGCTTCCATTGTACAGAAAGCTTTCTACATGGCCCACCTCATAAGTAAGGGTATTTCAACCAGGGACAAAGAGGTCATAACATCCCTGTATTCTTCCCTTCCAAGGCCAATTAGAGTACAACTCCTCCTTTGGCACGTACCTCGCAAAGCACATGCAGCAACTGGAGAGACCAAAGAGGTTCCTCCCCAGGAGAATCCAGGGCCACAAAACATCTACCCTATGCAGATAGGCTAAAAGTCCTGTGCCTCTACTCATTTTCATACAGACTCCTCAGAGGTGACCTCTATCTGGCATACAAAGCACTCTCAGATCCCACTTTGATGGGACTGCTGCATATCCACAAGTCAAGCTCCACTAAAGCCAAGTTTGAGGATTAGCTACCCAAGCAGAAGCCAATCACAAGACATGTTTTTATTTATGTTTCTAATCTCAAATGCACAATGCAGCAATGGACTGAGATGATTGTGAATGATGTTGCCTACACTAAGACTGAAAATAAAGCTAACCTACTGATCAATACATTTAGTTCTTACTTTACCCCTCTCCTCCCTCTGCCTGCCCTTCAAAATATACATGAAGGTGGCTCACTTCCAGCTACCACACAACACCAAGTCCTAAAAGTACTATCGTGGCTAAAATGACTGTATCAATGGGTCCTGATAATATCCGAGGATGCATCTTAGATAGTATAAAGTATGATTTAGCAACACCCCTAACAACACTGTTCACTCTTAGCCTTCATAGAGGTTTTGTACCAAGCAAATGGAGAGCAGTTACAGTCATTTCCCTGCAAAATGCTGGATCTTCTACAGACCCAGGCAACTAAAGACCAGCAAGTCTGACTAGACTCATGTGCAAAGCATTGGAAAGACTTATTATTGAATTAATCAATCAAGACATAGGGAACCTGCAAACACTAAACCCATCTCAGTTTGGATTCATCAAGGGCAGGTCTTGCTAAATAAACCTACTGGGTTATTTTTGCAAAGGTCACCGATGCAATAGATGAAGTCAAACTGGTACACACCAAATATCTCAACCTGGACAAAGATTTTGACTAAATTTCCTACTCCAGCATAGTGGAAAAACTAATTAAATTTCGAATAAACCCCTATGTCATATGCTAGATTGCTAACGGGCTCATAGATAGGATGCCAACAATCATAATAGGGGAAGTTACTTCTACAAAGAGACCAGTCACCAATGGAGTGCCCCAGGGGTCTGTGCTGTGACCTTTCCTGTTTATTATCTTATTTCTGAAGTAAAGACCAATACCAAAAGGCTCTGGGGCTTACTAAGTTTGCAGATGGCTGCAAGCTAGGAGCAGTCATTGAATTCTTAAATGACTTAGCCATCCTGCAGGATGGTTTGTCTCAAATAAATAACTGGTGTCAAAATCATATAACCATTGTATGAGTTAGAAAGCTATGAATAAAATTGCTAAACATTTTTTGGAATGTAAACAAAATGCTTTTTTAACAGGGTATACTATCTGTGACCATATTATAACATGTGTTTGAAACTAAATGCAAAAAAAAATATTTTTGCATCCTTTTGGAAGTCAACTAACCCAGGAACTACCACACTAACAATACGCCACTAAGAGTAGACCCAGATATTCAGGATTTGGGAACTTATGTGAACAGTGACTACATTTGACTGGCACGTGTTTGTTGTTGTAAGAAAGTCCTTCTATATTGCACTGCTTATAAACAAAGTGATTGTGTCTAGATCTAGGGATATCACTGTTCCCCTTTACTTAGCCCTTATTAGCCCAGTCATTGAATATAATGCCCCTTTGACAAGTATCTATCCAGACACATGCAGCAATTGGAATGCCCAAAGAGATACCTTGCTAAAAGGATACAAGGCCAAAAAATCATGTCCTACATGGGCCAGCTCAAAGCCACCACTATACTTGGCATCCTACAGACTGCTACGAAGTGATTTGTGTTCAACAAAGCATCCTTTGATCCATTATTGAGGAATTTTCTGCACATCACAAGTCAAATGGCATCAGAAATCCTCAATCTTGGGATCTAAGTCTCTTCTGCAGCATCAGCACAAGAGTTTGGTGGGACAGGTGTATTTCAGAGAGGATACCACTGCTATGGAGCAAAGTCCCCATCCACATAAAACAAAGTTCATCTTTGTCCATTTTCAGCTCAGCTTAGATCTACGGATGGTAAACAGAAAACTTTCTCTAGGACTGCCCATCTGCACTAGTACTGGACAGTTGGAGCTCTTAAATGCTTTATCAGGGCATTGGACCCTTCAAATTATCTATGGTATGATCCCAGCCTACATCCTTACACATACTCAAAAGTCCCATCACTCCGATTTGATTTTTCTACAACCTTTTATTTAAGAACCTTTTGACCAGCACAAATAACCATAGTTTTCTGATAATGTGACAACACAGTTCTGCTGCCTAATCTTCACGATGTTGCAAATGTTCAGACTCATTATGAATGAAATGCTTTTGTCTCATGTAGCGCATTTACATTATTCCACTCTTTGTCCCGGTCCCCTTCAATAACACACATCACACCAAATGACATTTGACAACCTTTATTAAATTTCCATAACATTGCTTTGATCACCAACATTATTAATTACAACTACTCATGATATAATTGATTCTAAATACAGCACAACATCTTTGTAATGTTAATCAGGGCAGCGTACCTACTCACCCTGCCCCAGTAAGCAGCGTCCATACCTCTACTCACTCACTTTACTTATGAAGCAGCGTCCCATCTCACTTCAGTGTTAATCAGGGCAGCGTACCTACTCAACCCGCCCAACAAGCAGGGTCTATACCTCTGCTCCATTACTTTACTTATGAAGCAGCGTCCCAACTCACTTCATACACCATCCATTGAATTACCTTCCACCAAATAAGCAGCATCCTTACCTCAGCTTGCTTATCTATTCAGCAAGCTTCCTCCAACTACTCATTTCCTTTCCCCAGATCCTTGAAATGAACATCCAGACATCAGAGGGGGAACAGAAGAGGGCAAGTCTATCCCTCTTCTCCGTCTTCCCCCACTGATAAATAACCCTACTCCCCACCAACGAAAAGAGGGCGGGTGGGTGGGTAGCAAGTTCACACCAAAATGTGATTGCTTAACCCAACTACACCAGACTAATCCTCTTAAGCCCCTCCCCATCATTATCTCATTTCCTCCCAACCATCCCTGCCTCCACTTAACCCTTTCACCTCCCCAACCCACTTAACTCTCCCTAATATTAACCTAATCCCCCCCCATGAAGATGTCCCGGGACAACTTAGTTTATTGCCAAACTTCATTTGTCCCTGTCCCCTTCAATAATACACATCACACCAAATGACATTTGACAACCTTTATTAAATTTCCATAACATTGCTTTGATCACCAACATTATTAATTACAACTATTCATGATATAATTGATTCTAAATACAGCACAACATCTTTGTAATGTTAATCAGGGCAGCGTACCTACTCACCCCACCCAACAAGCAGGGTCCATACCTCTGCTCCATTACTTTACTTATGAAGCAGCGTCCCAACTCACTTCATACACCATCCATTGAATTACCTTCCACCAAATAAGCAGCATCCTTACCTCAGCTTGCTTATCTATTCAGCAAGCTTCCTCCAACTACTCATTTCCTTTCCCCAGATCCTTGAAATGAACATCCAGACATCAGAGGGGGAACAGAAGAGGGCAAGTCTATCCCTCTTCTCCGTCTTCCCCCACTGATAAATAACCCTACTCCCCACCAACGAAAAGAGGGCGGGTGGGTGGGTAGCAAGTTCACACCAAAATGTGATTGCTTAACCCAACTACACCAGACTAATCCTCTTAAGCCCCTCCCCATCATTATCTCATTTCCTCCCAACCATCACTGCCTCCACTTAACCCTTTCACCTCCCCAACCCACTTAACTCTCCCTAATATTAACCTAATCCCCCCCCATGAAGATGTCCCGGGACAACTTAGTTTATTGCCAAACTTCATTTGTCCCTGTCCCCTTCAATAATACACATCACACCAAATGACATTTGACGGCCTTTATTAAATTTTCATAACATAGCTTTGATCACCAACTTTATTACAACTATTCATGATATAATTGATTCTAAATACAGCATAACATCCTTGTAATGTTAATCAGGGCAGCGTACCTAATCACCCTGTCCAGTAAGCAGCACCCATACCTCTATTCACTCACTTTACTTATGAAGCAGCATCCCATCTCACTTCAATGTTAATCAGGGCAGCGTACCTACTCAACCCGCCCAACAAGCAGGGTCCATACCTCTGCTCTGCTACTTTACTTATGAAGCAGCGTCCCAACTCACTTCATACACCATCCATTGAATTACCTTCCATTAAATAAGCACCATCCTTACCTCAGCTTGCTTATCTATTCAGCAAGCTTCCACCAACTACTCATTTCCTTTCCCCAGATCCTTGAAATAAACATCCAGACATCAGAGGGGGAACAGAAGAGGGCAAGCCTATTCCTCTTCTCTGCCAACCAGTCTGACCAGGCTGTTCCCCCTCCCTTCTACCCAAAATTGTTCAATCCACTTCCCATAAAGGGAAGGGTCAAGCCAAACATCATCTGGTGTACCCATCATCAGTAAAGCACCTTAGAATCCCATCATAAACCCCTTTTCCATGCCATCACTGAAACACACCGTAATGAAACTAAATAAAGTAGGATTACCATGACCCAGTTGTAACACCGGAACATTAACACCAAGAGAACACATACCCTTTTAGCCCACTGCCTTCAAATCTGAGATCATGGCTCAACCTGAATGTATTGACAGCCTATAACCACAACAAAACCACAAACTATAACCTGTTGAACTCAAGACGGCACCCAGTCAAACAACTAGTAGCAAGTCTCACACCCAAGACCCCGCTAACCGTAGCATATCACCTTAGCCCCCCAATACCCAGTTCTATATGTGCAACTCCATTACCGTAGGGAACAGTCTAACTCCAAAACGTTAATGTCTTAACCTTAGATGGCAAACTCCGGCACCCCTTGACCTAGTTCCTGAAAACTCACCTATGCTCATCAATGAAATACTCTACATGCCAATTCAGTCATTACCAAACCATTCTTAACCCCTGTTTGTCCCTAGCCTTTCCCCTCAAAAGCTCTTTCCTTATGTTACCTATACCACTAGTATCCTACTACTGCCTTTTCCTGCAACGAGGCATCCTTAAGCCTTCTAATTCCCCTGTAACAATGCATCCAGTTTCGAAAACTACCCCAAGACAGCCACTTACCTACCATGCTTCCTAAAACCTTATCTACAAACTTCACCCAAACCCCAAGTGAAATGATCCTTGTGCTATTCTGTAAAACCTTAACCTGGTATTTAACATTATCACTACCTACTTAAGAGACAAATTGTCACCACAAAATACCACCAGTTAGAAACAAACTCCAGCATCATGTTAAAAACCTCCTTGGCCCTTCCCCCACATACGGTTCAAACAACTGAATGAGTGAATACGACCACCCAAGGTTCCAAGAAAGCAAGGCTTGAACTTCAATGGCTTGCAGGAGCCTTAGAGCTATAGTCTAATAAAGTTCCTGTGCTCCTATGAACATTGTGACCCTAGGCATCCCGTGAGATCCTCGCACTCCCCATAAACCATCCCCGACAGTTTTCCCCTTTGGACCCCTTTTCCTAACTCTTCCTTACTTGCTCCCTATACCAATGCAATAATCATCTCCCACTAGTTAAACACAGAGCTCAAACATGCCTTACTAAGATGATTACTCAGAGCCTCCTTGTGCCACATTCAAGTGTCAAGAATGTCCATCCTATCAAAAATATCGCCTTTCAAATCCCCTTTTCAAGCCATCGCATAATGCCTTCTGCACTACAGCAATCTGCAAAGAAAGAAACAATGATGATTTCTATGTGCATACATACCATGATTACTTACTATGGAGGCACTGACCAGGACCCCTGCCACCCCATCAAACCCTTACCTATGGCCAATGGCCATGCTCCCTTTTACTATTGCATGCAAATGCCCAAAAGCAGGAACAACTTTCAACGTTAATCTAACATACTAACAATTAATAGAACAAATTGTACAACCCATTAACCCTGATATATAAACTCAAAATGCCTGTCATTCTCTGACTAGCAGTGTAAAATCCTCTACCAAAACTCAACAACTTTGAAATCCACTTACTTCCATCAGTAACTGTTGCCCACTTTTGCTCCCCTTGTGTAACCTCCTCACTCGTCACTGCTTCCATCATCTGCAAATTCACTGTATCGCCACAACTGGTACTCGGCACACCACCATTTCCATCAGTAATTGTTTCCCACTTGTGTGTAACCTCCTCACTCGCCACTGCTTCCATCATTGCAAATTCACTGTGTATCAGCACAACTGGTCCTCACATCTACAAAGAAAAGGACAAAAGTAAACCCTCTAATATATAAAATAAGGCTCCACCTTATACCCACCTGTTCCAAATTACAGCCACAGCATTCCAAGACCCCATCTGCAAGAAGGAAAAGACATGTAAATCATCCCAAAATACATAACACACACTTCAAGAAATCTTCATGGACAACCTATCCTGTCAACCTGGAAGGAATGTACCACCGCCACTCATCTATGACAAAGGTGCCATAACTGAAACTATGCCTCCCATGACCCTATCAAATACCCAAGATAAATTTCACTACCAGTCGAGCATGTTAAAATTAAACCCCCACCCATGAAAGGACCCCTAATATCCATTAAAGTTATAAGTGTTAGCTCATCTTGACTAATCTCCAAGGTAGTTCATCCTTCAGCGAAAACAGTATAAATACATAACCGCTTCCACCTCCCAGTCCTCTCCCTACATTTCTGCAGGTGGCAAGTAATGCAGGCTGCCCCAGTAGTAATTTATGTGTCATCTCCCATGTTATTAATCCTTAACTCCTGCCTCCCCCAATTATCCATGTAGTAATTCCAGAAAGGCATACATGAGTTCATTGCTGGATCACTATATACTTCTGAAATAGTCTTACATTAGCCTGGAACACTATATTGGTCGTGTGGTCATTAACTTCTCCTGTGCTTACAGGGTATAAAATGTCCCCGTTCTAACAGGGGATAAAATATGCAAAATAAAATATTTAAATCGATAACCATCTAATATTTAAATCATAATATTCCTAACAAGTGAAATGATTTGTTGATTTGTGGGGAATCACTTGATATACCTGCTCATACTAAAACACAAGAGTAGCTACAGACCATGAACAATGGCCCTCTGAAAACAAATACTGCTCAGCAGCCAGTAGCAGAAATATACTAGTTGCAGCAAATCCAACCATTGTAAGCAACTAATTTCATTCGAAAAGGAAAAGATTGTTTTCTTGACAGTCATATGTAATTGCTTGCCAGAAATATACACATTAGTAATTTGTCAGTGCCTACATATACAAAGCAAGAAGAGGAAAGAGAAGGTAGAACAAATGGCCTGCATCTTCTTGTTTTATGTCCTGAAATGAACCTGGATCAGTTCTCTGCCTTCTAAAAGTTATTTTCAGCATCTTTAATGATATTATATCATATTTCACATTGTCATATTAGGATGATTGCAAAGACATGCGTCTGGGCATGTCTTCCCAGGCCTCCTCTGAAAATTGGCTTGTTCCGAGCTAGACTTTCCCAGTAAACAAATAAATATGGCCAAAGACCCTGTTTGCTATAATCAGGAAAGTGTCATTGGATGAAACATCAATCAATAAGGTGCAGAATGAAGTTGATTTACTCTGACTCTAATTGTGAATATTGTATAACTAAATCCATGCTGCAGCTGAACACCAAGGCTTGATTACTATTAACTATATCAATTTTATTTCTTCACATACGGCATAAGGAAAACAAATGTACTCTCCAACACAAGAAACAACTCTACAAACATAGTGAACGGACCTCATTCATTTAGTCACGCTTCCCAATAAACCACTAGTTGAAAGACACTTGCTTAACTAAGCAGCCAAGTGGAACATGCAAACACCATCAATTACTGGCAGCCCAAGTATTTGCATTTGTTAAGAACCAAGGCCTCAAACAATCTTCTGATTAAATACTTGTACCATACTAGTAAAACTCCGCTACACCAATCAAAAGCAATCACCGTAACTGCTATTGCTCCAACCCAGCTATCTCATACCCACAAAAACAGACGTCTGCTCCATTCCGCAATATGCATGACTGACTGCACAGCAATCGACAATCCATAAAAGGCCCAAGGCATAAGGCTCCTAAATACTTGCGCTTTGCTAAAAGCAAGATTTGCTGCATTCACATTGTACACAGCATGAGCTGCCGCAGATACAGCTATTATTTAAATTAACTCAGCAGGAAGTAGAATCTGCCATGTAAAGCAAGGAGGAAATGGCACTTAGAAAGCATATGTGCATGAGTGTGATGATTTATGAGCCCAAGGGCTGTACATCACGTTTGTGTGGCATACCTTCTGTAACGGTTCCCAAATACCTAAGTATCTTAGCAACACTAATATGAGCAATAAAACACTAACCTCGTGCATTCTACGAGGCTCCAGACTAATCCTCTTAAGCCCCTCCCCATCATTATTTCATTTCCTCCCAACTATCCCTGCCTCCACTTAACCCTTTCACCTCCACAACCCACTTAACTCTCCCTAATATTAACCTAATCCCCCTATGAAGATGTCCCAGGACAACTTAGTTTGTTGCCAAACTTCATTTATGCATGCCACCTGTATCTTTTGCAGTTTAACAGGAGAATATAAACTTTAAAACTTACAGGACAATTTGTGTTTTTCACTATAGCACTGAGGGATAATCTCTTTCAGAGCTATGTAAGAAAATACACATTTTAAAGTTACTGCACAAGAGACAAGTGTTAAAACTGATATAAAAGCTCAATACAACCATTGAATACCCAAAAGAGAAAGCTCTTTATCACAACCTCTCATGGGTCATTTGCAAGTATAAAATATATAAGCCATTTTAAAATACAACACAAAAAACAGCTTTAAAATGTATAATTTCAGATCAACACACTCTGTTACTTCAGTTATGTTATAAACCAACAAAAATTGTACAGTCCTTAACCCGCATTGATCATACCAAAAAATCATAATCAAGAGACCCAGTCACAGCAAAGAAGCAAAGAATACCCTGTGAAAACACTGCATATCTAGCTTCATCTCAGCTCCATGTAGTTGTCAAGAAGTCAGACAACTCTAACATTCTTAGCTTGTCTGTATCACATAGAAAAAGACAGAAAATGTAGGTTGTCAAGAAGTCAGACAACTCTAACATTCTTAGCTTGTCTGTATTACATAGAAAAAGACTGAAAATGTAGGTTGTCAAGAAGTCAGACAACTCTAACATTCTTAGCTTGTCTGTATTACATAGAAAAAGACAGAAAATGTAATTACATTAATACTGAATGTACTAGGTAAACTGCAAATACTCAGTCCTGCATGAACAAATCAATTTCAGGTCGATCTGCTATATATTTTGAAAGAGACGTGGGAAATGATCTCTCATCTATTTCTCCACCAAAAAGAGTTCCTATACATGATGCAGTATGCAGGCAGCTCTTTTCTTTTCATGACTACCGATTCCAAAGAAAGCAGCTAACTGATTAGTGAGATGTACTACTCTTGGGAAGAAAGTGCAGCTTACTTGGCCATTCAGGTTGTGAGCTTGTTTGCAATGCCCATCTCTTATCTTCTTCTGGTAGCACCTCTGGAAAACGATTTGAAAGAATGAGATGACATTCAATGATCCTGTCTTGTTCTCTTGTGGTAAAATCCTGAAAAAATGGGTTGCAATGAAGTCTGATGTGAAAGCGAGAAGTACATGGTATAAAAGCAACTCATATTACACTGAGGGTAGGGAGCACTACATAAGCCATGGTAACTCTTCTCACAAATGTTTATTTTGAGACATTATACAAATAAATTATCCATAACAAATGTCAAGAGGTATCTGTAATCTTTGAACACCATATGCTTTGACTCTATTAATAAAGCATTTAGTATTCATGCAGCAAGACTTCCAAAACGAAATAGCTAAACCACTTAACTTATTCACGGACTTAGGAACAAGGAAATTGTGTCAGTTGCACACAGTTGTTGAAATTGGGATATCACATGCCTTTTAGACGACAGAGTTAGCTAAGAAAATACCACAGCAGAAGGATATTTCACATCCTCTTTTAGCTTTAACATCAAGGACAACTTCAAGGGCACTCAGTTCTTCCAAAGCACAGTTATGATGATCTAACAGGAAGCATACATACTGCTTTTCAATAACAGCTGACAGTGGGAGTGAAGCATGCAGCATTTTCTTCCTGGATCCTAAATATCTTCACATTTTAAAAAACTGGAATACTTCTTTAGGTAAGTGGAATGGCAATGGTCAGCTTTCAACCATAACCATTTTACTTAGATAAACTGCAAAAGAAGAAACAGCAGAACAGCAGAAGAGTCCATTATAGGCAATGTATGCTAATGAAGTACACTGAGATATCAAGAGGTGTTTGACGATTTTGCTGGCAGATTAGGTTAAAAAGTGTCCAACATGCTTTGCCATTACAGGTCCCAGTTTTTCCTGCCACCTCTTTACTATCTTTTCTCAAATTCTAGGTAGCATGAACCTTCAATATATATGGCAACTGGATCTACATCATGTATCAGTACATTCAAGCTACTATAATCGTCTGTAGTCATCCACAAGGTATTAAGATCTGTGACCTGTGTTTATTACTATAACCCTTAGCTCTGTGCAAGTGTTAAAGTGTCTGCAAAGGACAGCACTTAAATTTAATTGCAATTTACAGTCATCATTTTGACATACTCTAGCAGTGTTTGCTATTCTGAGGTCAATGTGGCCGTGATAAAGTAATCATTCTTCTCAAAGTAGTAAGAGAGTGTTGTCATGCAATTCCAGAAGGTAACGGATTAATCCTTTACTTTTATCTAAGTTCCAGCTCTAGTAGTCATAAACAAAAAATCTACGAACTGTTTGGCAGTTGCTTGAGTTATCTTTTTGAATGAAATCCATGTTTACAGCTATAACTTCTCCACGAAAATGAATGCAGTTGAAGTAAAAAGTAAAATATAATTGGAGGCTGCAAAGGTTTTGTACTCTGTGAAGTATTTAAGCAATAACCGACAATGTGGTGTGGTATATTGAAGATTTACCCATGGTAGGTGTGGTTTAATCATGAGGGCAATGCCCGAGTGATTAAATAAAGCCAACTGTGGGTAAATTTCAATATAACACAACCACAGCATTAGTTATTGCTATTATACAATGACATTATTTGAGAAAAAAAACTTACTTTTCTTAAATAATGTCTTTGTATAAAGGCGCATTACTGTTATTCTGTGACTGGTGGTATACTGCTGCGTTGTTTTGATGTACTGCGCATGCATATGGGACTTGCGTTCCCATGCATACCCAGTACATCAATGCTTTGAAAAGGAAGCAATGGAGAAAAGAAAGTCTCCATTGATACGTTTTTGTTTTCTTTTTTTTTTATTATTAAAAAAAAAGGTTGGCCTACTTTAGGGGTAGGAGAGAGAGACAGAATGGAGGAAATGCAAAGAAAATCAGGTAACCGTCTTTAGTTTTAAATAACGTCCCTGATTTTCTTTGCATTTCCTACATGCTGCCTCTCGGGTAAGCCCAGAGTACGGACTACAGTTTTTATTTTTTATCTTTGTTGAAAAAAAAATAAAAGTATTGGAATATACGAATGGAAAGACATCCAGGAGACCGGACCTTTTTCCATTGGTATATTGTGGGATTTACAACGGGCATGCTGATTGGGCTGCCCAATCAGCGTACACATTTTTGAATACTAATGGCCAGTCATTGTATAATTTTTTTTTAATTGGCAGCATACACTCCCTCTAGGTATCAAGCCATGCCAACCCATGCCTTGCATAGTCTTACTGTTAATTGCAGTATTTCCCAAATGCCTCTGTATGGACATGAGTCATTCAACACAAGATGCATTTCAAAATTCTCAGTGAGTTATATGTGACAGACCGGGGCTACAGTTTCATAATTTACACCACTCCTGCCAATTTATATTTGACAGTATTGCTATAAAGTCTCACTACTGGCAGAATTCATGAAGAGCAACAGTTATTTGTTTATTTCAGTATGGACTATGCCCTGTGCTATACAAATATGAAGTATCCTCCTACTAACATTAAATATTAATCTTAATATACATGCAAATTATTTACAAATGTTCAATATTTTATGGTAATATCCAAGTAAAAAGTCCCTATATCAACAACCTAGGCCTTTCAAGACTTATTATATAAAACTTTTAATAAGTCATGATTTGTAGAACCACATTAAATAAATTAATGTTGTACAATATAATGTCCTATGTGTATGATTTCAAGAAAAGAAACATTTGGCAAAAAATATTTTATACTTTTTTGTAAAAAAAAAATCAGTAACTTTTGTAGAAAGTTTATCATCAATGTGCACTAAAAAGAAAGGTAAAAATTCAGCTGATAACAGTAACTTCCACACTTAAAGAAAAAGCAATCATAAGGCAACTAAACAGGGTACTAGCTGTGACCATAGGGTCTATATTATATGAACGATAGTTCATATAAGCAAACGCTCAATGACCAAAAATCCCGGACATTGAAAACAATATTGCGGGGGTCTGTAGCGACCACACCCCCCGCTAATATATATTCCAACTCTGAGATCGCACAACAGTGAGGAAAGGGCAAAAACTACAATCCTCACTGTACTACGATCCCACAACATGCACCTTGATGTCCGGGAGTTTCGCTCATTAGAGCGTTCACTTATATGCACCTTTGTTCATATAATATAGACCCGTGACCATATTATATAATTTCATCAATACTTTTTGTAGTAATTTCAGTTTTATGGAAAATCCGATAAAATATTTAGTGAATACAAATATACCTTTTATGGCAACATTTCTTCAGAAATATGACAATTTCATTTTTTCTGTATGTTGTCTTCTGTGCAACATTCCATTATGGGATTCTCATAAAAAGTTCTGATGTTTTAGAGTACATATCATTCATTCAATTTCAGTTACCCACATAATTCATCTCAGGGCCACAGTGGTGCTGGAGTCTGTCTTAGCATTCTGTGGGTACAGAGCACAGAAACTTAATCATAGAAGGGGGGTATAAGCCCCCCACAGAATGTACCTACACATTCCTGAGCGCCATCAGCTGACTTTATGATAATCAGATCAACTGCAGTACATCATTGGGATGTGGAAGGAAACCTCAGTGTTATAAAAGACCCCTAAACAGGTGGGGGGGGGTGACTGTAGACTAACCACAAAGGAAATCCAGCCAGAACCAAACACTGTGAGTGAATGACATTAACTGCACTACTAGCCAGCCTCCCTCAGTATATTGTATCTAATTTCTGTTCCTAGCAGTCGGGCTCTTATTCCTGTCCTGTTTCAAATAAACCAACTTATTTGCTGAAGGGGAAAAAAAAAAAAAAAAAATATATATATATATATATATATATATATATATATATATACACACATACACACACACATATACATATAGATAGATAAATTCATACAGATTCTTAACAGTTGCATTGTGTTAAATAATTTTATGAATATGTGTTGTACATTCCCTTAATTATACAGATGAGATGATATGATATGACAGCATTTACAAATGTGTGACTCTTCTTGATAAATCAACACCATTATTCATGAATGCAAGTGCCACCTTATCAGCAGTTTGATTTTGCAGAAATTGGGGCATACTTTATTGCTGTAATCAAATACTAGAAGAGTTCTATAGCCTCAAGCCAGTCTTATGTATATACTTCCAACTTATATGTGACAGAAAGAAACCACCATCTTACAACCCACACCACTGCAGCAAATTATATTTGAAAGCATGGCTTTAAATCATCACCACTGGCAGAAGATGGAATACAATCAGTGGCTGGTCTTAAAAAAATTATAGTACATGGACAATAATGCTTTTGGCATTATATATCTACCACAGCCAAATAAGCTTTATACTGCACATGTGCACATCATAATTACAATCTATGACTCCCCAAAAATTCACCCGCCTCAAACTGAGTTTAGTCTATTCCAGAGTATTAATTCTAAACAGTAGCCGATAACTTTGACTAGATATTTGCATGCACACACACACACACACACACACACACACACACACACACACACACACACACACACACACACACACACACACACACACACACCTCTACAATGATTTCCATGAGAGATGTCAAATAACAACATCCATTTAATGTATTTCTGATAACTATGCCACCTGCTAGACTGTCCAGTATACCAAAACCATAGTTACTATTTATAATTACACTAAATATTTATATGATAACAAGAACTTGAGCAGTTACTCTTTGAAAGTTAAAAGCAAACAGTTTTGGGTAGACCATTACACAGCTAGCATACCTTTAAACTAATAAATAAATTGTAAGACACAAGTATTTAAATATCATATAAACTATTTATATAAAACTAAACACATTACAGAATCAAATATATAAGCAACTTTGAATATGCACAAAGGAAATACAAACTAAAGGAGTTTAAACAGGGATATAAAGAACAATATTGTTTAAAAGGATCTTCCTTCCGCGGTGGTGCAGCTGTAGCGTTGTTGCCTCACAGGAAGAGGTTCTCCCATTTGATTCTCGGCTGGAGTGCGGGGAGTGCCTTTTGTGTGGAGTCTGCATGTCCTCCCCGTGGTTGGGTGGGCATTTGAAAGACATGCGTAAATGGGCGTGCCTTCGTTGAAGGTTGAACTTCGAGCTGGCATCTCGGCGTTCGTGAAAATCTACTGCCAATCATTAGCAGACCGGAGTTCCGCTGTGGCGACCCCTAACTGGGAAAAGCCGAAAGAAAGACAATTGTTTAAAAGGATCTAAAGCTAACAGTAACTAAAGACGTACTGAATTTTTAATACCCTCTGGCTTAGATATCCAGACAGAAGTCACATAATTCCATAGATAATGTATTTTAGCATATGCTTTGCAAAAATGCAATCCATCTGCACAGTACAGAAGCAAGGCAGCAAGTGAACTAGTAGTTTTTTTTTTTAATTAGCAAAATAAATAAATAAATAAAATAAAAAAGAGTTCAAGTCAGTTCATCCAGTCAAGACTTCAATGAAGCAAACAAATGTACAAATAGATTATTGGACCCCTACTGTCCAAATGTGTGCCCATCTGAGAAGTAGAATTAGTTTCAACTTTAACAGTTCTAGTACACATTTTTAAATGGAAAAAAGTGTATCTAGGTTTGCTGTAACTTAATACAGAATCTTCACAGTGCCACATAAAGTCACACACAAGTATTTTTGTCAGTGTCAGATCCAACCTAAAGACTCTCATACCATTCCTATGTATGGTGTGCTTTATTGCAGAGAGGTATATGATTGGTTAGTGTTCAAAAAAGCTGCACAGCAGTTTCTTATTATTTCTACTTTTCATCTGATAATTGTCTAAATGACAGAAAAGCACACTATAAAACAGAAGTGTAGAAAGTCTTCAAAAAAGAAGACAAACCAAAAGATGTCAAGACTGTAAAGCCATGCAAATAACATGAGGGGAGGACAGTAGGTATTCCTTGGCTTTTTTTAACAGCAAAATCACTTCCCTACTTAAGTGCTGGGGCTGAGGTCCATAAACCCTCTTTTTCCCTGCAGTGAGACTCTATACACATTAAAATGAGTGAGTATGAAGTCAGTCTAAAACATCAAAACACAGATATATCATAATTTTCTAATGAAGACATCAGCTCCATATAACTTTGCTTGACAACTGGCTTTCCAGTGTCTTTGTAAAGATAGTCAGTGTTTCTTTTTCTTCTTGTTCATTTTACATGTCCTTTCAGTAATCTCAGGTAAAAACCCAGAGTCTAGATAGCAGCTGGGAAGTTGCTGGAACAAGTATTAACCTTTATTATTAAGTAATTATAACGCATCAAATATACATACACATGAGGGTTGCCTACTTAAAAATATGTATCAGAGGTACCTGGGTTCACAGGCTAAAATGATTAGCATGAAGTACAGAAACATGAATACAATTTTATGTCAGAGCTGAAGCTTTATGCTAAGAAAGCCACTGAAAAGAAAAGAAGGGAAATGTACCCAGACAGAGTCAAAAAATGATCCATGAATTTGCACACCCTATGACATCCTCCCATATGGTTTTGATATGGACAATAATGAAGAGGTTACATACTGTTTATCTTCAGATTTCTTCTTGAATACATGAGTTTTTGATGACATCATTCTTTATGAGAAAGACCATTTTAAATGATCTAACTTAAAAAAGTTACCAAAAAGCAATGAAAACTAAAGAATTTAAAACTATATCATCCTAAGACTACAGACACATTATATAATTTGCTGATTACACAAACAATGTTTGTCTTGAAGCTTGACAGAACAAGATAGGTCAAGAAAAGAACAAAAAACAATGTATGAAAAACAAACTCTGCAAATGTAACATTAAGCTAGCAAGAGAGTAAGATATGATCAAATAACAATGGCAAAAGTGAAATTAACACTTTCTTATTTTTAATTTCAAACTAAGAACTTTGTCAGAAAAAAAAGAACCACAAACCTCTCAGTACTTAAATAATCACCATGACAGATTGCATTATCAGTTAATTCTCACACTAATAAACTAATACAGCTATGAATACTTGAAATAGTTAAATAAACAATCACATTTAAAAATTATTTGAAAATTATTAAATTCTGTTTTTTTTTAAACATTTAATGAGTCACATCATTAAGTTATGGTAACTTGTCAGATACTAAATGCATTTGCCATAGGGTTTCCATGACTTCTAACGTAGTATTAAGGCCCCTTCTCAAAGGCAAAATAGAAATACTATCTAATACATAAAGAGAAAACTTTTTAAGGTTCTGACAAACTAGTGCATGTTTGGCCAGTGTGTTTTTAACATCCCTATTCGTAATGGGTGTTACACGCTCAAATTTGACAGGATAATTTGGCCTAATAAAAATACTAGGGCGTGGCTAACAAAATGTTAAATAAACTACTCTTAGAGTGTAATAAGTACACCTGCTTTAAGCCCAGATTTTTTCATTAGTGTGTTGTATAGTAATAGATACTTCTTCAGAGAGAAATCTTCAATATTTACAATGTTAACATCAACATGTTCCAAAACAAGAGTGGTCCAAAACATCAGAGGGATACCTACCCATTTTCAAAATATGACTTTAAATGTAATATTCCTTTACATTTAAAAGTAGATTTGTCACCCAAAATTCCAACAGTCCTTGTTGCCTAGTACAATTTTTCAATTATTACTAATAGTGCACCTGATAATATTACTGTCATAAGATATCAGTAATTAAAAAACCTTGCATGTTGGTTCACTATCATATCTTTCTTAGTTTCAAGTGAATTAAAGACTCATTAAAACATCAGGCTAATCTCGCATTAATACCATTACAAACAGTCAAACAAAAAAGCATAATTTTTGATTACTTTATCTAAATGGTCTATAATTGTAGACTGGGCTATAAGAATTGTAATTACAAGACCAGTATGGTACACTACCTGTCTGATATCTGAAGAAGACCAAGACTTTCACTAACGAGAATGTGGATGCTATAATAACAGAAAAGATTTTAAAAGTGACAAACTGCAGAAAATGTTGGAGCCCACAGTATAAAAGGAGGTTATGATAGGTTTTATGCCTGTTTTAGGACTGCTGTCTCTAGTATTTTTACAATACAACATGCATTTCTAAAAGCTAAGATGCTTAATGTTCTCTCTTATCATAAGATGAAACCCTTTGTGCTGCCATGTCACTTTACATTTCCGGAATACCACAGAGATCATTCTTAAAAATTTTCATTTTGCAGGAGGCAACTCAAACAGCATTAATCTTGCAGTAACAGGTAGGTTCATAGAAAAAAGGCTTGAAGGGAAGGAGGCCAATTTTAACAACCAATTCGACCCTGTCAACTGGGCAGACATTTCTCTATATAATCATGAATTAATGATCTGTCATTTCTTTCCTGAATCCTTTGTGCAATACAAACAGGAAGAACAATTTCCTCTAGACCCATAGCATTTATCATAATAGTGCTTGAAAACCTTCTGGATATCTATGCAACTCAAATGGCACAAGAAAAAAAAGCTTATATTCTGTTTTTCACCCCCCATCCCAAATAAATAAATAAATGTATCTGTCAATCCTCAATCAAAAGGTCAAAATATTTTTTTTTTCTACAGACCATTACTTATTTTCAACAGGATACCTCTGTGGTGATTCTGGCCATGGAGGACACTTACCTTCACATCCTAGTTTCAATGTCAAAGAAAAATTCTGAAGTTAAACTTGGCTATTTCTATCATCATTTTACTGCCTTACTTTAGGGTCTTTCCACTGCATCCAAGTATTTGCACAAAGTTTAACTTCAGTATTTGTATAGAATATTTTTTATATTTTTTTATTACTGTCTTATCTCCATTCATGCAAGCTTTCTGGAGAGACAGTACTCTGTCTGGCAACACATTCCTGTATGTTTTTATTTACTAGCCATTAACCACAACATACAAATGTTAGCTCTAGTTGCTAGTTTCCTCTCAATTAAAGACATTTCTAAAGGAAGTTTTGGATACAAAGACCTGCATAATCTATCTCTCTAAGTACTGGATTCAAATAAAGATGGAATTCCCCCATTCAAAACATGAAAGAAAATCTTGTAAACAGAAGTCGAGCAACATTCCTAAAGATGAACTTTTGTCTCAGCAGTTCCACTAAAAACTAACATGTTGTATGTAAGGGATCTATGGAATTTGAATGACTCATGATAAGAGGTCTGCTCTGTCAACCCTGAGCAGAGAGTTACAGCAGACAAGCTGCTAGCCTGAAACTCTGTTTCCCATTCCAGCTCTCCTCTTCCAAATCAAAACCAAGCATAGCAGTCATGGAGCATGCTTGCTAAGCTATACTAAATTTGGTACTCTGAAACGTCTGCTTCTAAAGCTTCAGTCAGGTATCCTATGGAATGTAAGAGCCAATGCTACTATTTACTGCAGCATGCTGTGGCATGCTGCTACTGACTTTTACCAGTAATGCAGTGCACGCGGTACTGTGGAACAAGCAGTTCAACTAGATACTTCTGCAAATAATTCACATTCCAGTTCAGCAAATATTCTATGCAGAAAGATATACATTTCTCAAGTTTGTATTCCTGCATATAGTAAAGAAACATGACTTTCCAGAAACAGATCAGCAAATCTTACATAACTAAATAGTGACCTTCTGGTGTTTTTCTTCCCAATTCCTTATCCCCCAGCAATGAGAATGGATACATTCTCAACTCCATGGAATCATGGTCTATGTTGTGCATGGATTATTTCTAACATCTCCCACCAAAATTTCTTGTAAAGATAAAAATAGAACAAAGAAAAATCTAATTCTAATTACACCATTCTGCCCAAAGAAATCTTTGTTTTCTCTCTATCTTGAATGTATATATCAGAACCTTTGTCATTATGTGTCAAGAACAACTACCTTTATTAGCAGAAGGAAAAAAAATGTCCATACAAGTCTTGGAGTTTTCAGTCTAGCAATGCAGAGGGTTTCAGTTAAATATTTATAGCCATGTAATCTTTTATGAAGTCTTGTGTTAAAAGACACATAATAATAAGAAATACTCTCTGCCTCTGTAAGTGGACTACATTTCAATTTAATGTGAAAATACATCCATTAACAAAAACACTGTTTTAGTCTTTCAAGTATTACAATATTTGTTGTATGTCTAGCAAAAAGACAAGAGTATTGTGCTGCTATCATGTGCCCTTTAACCATTTCTGCCTCTCTGACTATAGAGCCACTTTAATTTACAAAAACTATTGTCATAAAAACCCTGAAATGGTACAGTAACTTTAAGAACCTGAGGACATCAGGCCGCTTCAGCCTGGGATGTGTTTTTTTTTTTTGTAGAATAGCCAAGTTTACCTCCCCCCAAACCAATCAATTCTACTTAATTTAAATATTTTATTGTTAGTTTCTGTTTCCAATGGCTTAGGCATTTGTTTAAAAAGTAGTCTGAGAACTATGACTCTATAGGTGTGATGTTTTGGCTCTATGATTTTCTAAAAATATGACTCTGCCTAAAATCACTATTATTCATAGCAACTCCAATTTGTAAATTCTGCACCAACATCAATTCATAGCTCTCAACCTTCCATCGCCAAAATTAGGAACACTCGCCTTCATAATGTGGAACAAATGGGCAAAATGTGGAACACACACTAATGGCTTACTAACAACTTCAACTAGGAATGTCATAGTGTGGTTAAAATATACTGGTTTTACTTATAAAGAAGATCCTTTAATGAATCAATATGATAAATTTCTATTTACCATGGATTTCACTTAAAAAAATTTCTAACACTGAATTTGTGACAGACTCTTTCAATGTGGAACTTCCGAGGAACATGAACTTTTTAAGACCCCAAATGAGGTACGTTCCTCGTAATGAGGTACTCTTGAGAGGTATGCTTCAATTAAAGTTCTTTATGCATATTTTGTTCTATTTTTCACTGTCTTAACAAAACTGGTACATCCAATATGGCATTCACAATACAATACAGAGGAGATTCTCAAAAATGTGATCTTCATAGCCTTGATAATGCTGATCTCTCTGTGTTAGGATTTCTGAGTTAGACGCTATGTTACACTTTAACCCCAAAAGTAAAAGTTTACTTTAAAGAAAATCCTTCCTGCCTGCCAAACATAAGCTCTGAATCTTAAGCTATTACAGCTTCCACTTTACTATCCCAAACAGGAAAATGAACAGGAAATAATAATGCACAATACGTGGATTTATCATATGAAGAGGACATGTTAGGTAGAGAGGTCACTTTTTTCTTTCATTCATGAAAGTGGACTACGGTTATCTAGTAATTAAACAGATCCTTTCTACACAGGCAGCTTTTTTATGATAACTGTAACAAAACACTGTCTGGAAAGGTCAATACATGCTTGACTCAGTTAGAAACTATCAAACAGACTTTATCGGGAATTATTCTGCTCAAACCATTTGCAAGACTGCCATACAGACATACATCCAAATGTTCTCTAAGTACTAATAAATTACAAATCCAATCCGTCATGGACAGGTAGAGCAAGCTTTGCAAATGAGATCCTATAGATCAGTTGCCCTTTTTGAGCCAAAAATATGAATTTCTCTGTGCTTTCCTATGCATTAAGTGAATCCTGTAGCAAAGATCATTATGATGTGTATAGTACAAATGTGTGATTGATCATATTCATAAATCTAATGTTATATATAATGTCCCATGATGTAGTCTAGACTTCCTCCTTCCTTCTCTAATAATGTGTGCATATTGGCATTAGAAATAAATATAGACTTGTGGGGCCTCTTGATAATCTAACTGTCTTTTTAAAATTTTGAGGTAGACCTATATTGATGGTGTTTGATATTTTTTTAAGCAATAGTTGAACAGTATATCTTTCATGTTGTTGTTATAGTTATGAGTTTGTATTACACTTTTGCTTTTGACAAAGAATTCCTGGGATTTAATGTGCTACAATGGCATTTGTTATCTGGTTCACGGTGCATTCATTGTACAGGTAACACAAAAAGAACAGATTCCTCTCCTTTCTACAGTACCTAGGCTATATTCAAACAGCCATGGCTCAAGAATCCATTGTCAGTTGTTCAAAGGTGTCTGAAATGCAGCTGATGAAAAACATGGCTCATAAATGCAGTTCCACTCAGGTAGACATCCAATCCACTCTACATAATAGGTTCATAGGTGTACTAAGCTAATGGCCCTGGAGCCTTTACAAGCTTAGCCCATAGATTACCCTGGCATTGTGCCACCTGACCTTAGTTCCTAGTGCCTCTGTTGAGTAGAGCTACTGGAGTGATCCCCGGGGTGAATTTTCTATTTCTCATCCACTCATCAAGATTTCTCTTGAAGAGGGCCAGTGAGGTGCTCTGCTTGACATGTATGGAAAGTCTATTACATAGCATAGGCAGTCTCTGCATTATGAACCTGTCCCTCCAGCTTGTTCTGTTGGTTGTGGTAATGAGGTTGAGATCTCTGTAGCATGTGGTGTGGAGGGATTGGGATTTCTTTATATGTAGCATTTCTAACGGAGCTGGGTCAGACATGGCTTTGTAAGTCAAGCAGAGATCGCCTCTAAGTAGGCAATATGAGACAGAGAATAGTTTTAGTTTTTTTGAGTCTGTCCATATAGAACAAGTGTTTTAAGGCCTAGGATCCTCTTTGTGAGGTACGTTTGTGGCCTCTACAGTTGTTACCGGTGTCTAGTGAGATACATGCCAAATGGGGCATTGTACTCAATGATTGGCCTAATGAGGGAAGAGTAGAGGGAGACAATGTCCTCTTTCTTCCTGGATGCAAAACCCTTAGTAATGAGATGTGCCACATAGAAGGACTTTCTGACCTCAGTGGCAATGCGGTGATCAAAATAGAGGTTCCTGTCAACTTGTGTTCCCAGATTTCGTATAATGCCTTCTGTGTTCAGTGGACTACCATCGACATGGTAATTCATGGGGAACCAAGTTTTTCCCAAAGGGGGTGATGACACATCTTTTGGCATTGAGCTTAAGGTCATGGTTCTAACACTAGTCGTTGGCCTCAGTGAGGCCTTTCTGTAGGATGTCAACATCACTTGGGTAGTTAATAATAGCTCCCAACTTGCAATCGTCTGCAAACTTTGTCAGCCAGAATCCCTTCATGTTGGCTTGCACTTCAGAGAAGTAGATACCAAACAGGAGAGGACTCAGGACCGAACCCTATGGGACTCCACTCGTGACTGGTCGGCAGTCTGACTTGGAGTCAACTACTTTCACACTATAGGTTCTATCTGTGAGCCAGTTTGCAGCCCACCTACTGATATAGGAGTAGATCCCTAGTTTAGTGAGTTTTTCTACGATTCCTGAGTGGGGAATGGTATCAAAGGCTTTGGCCAGATCAAGGTAGGTTGTATGAACCACCTTGCCATCATCCACAACTCTGGTGACTGACTCAAAGAAGTCGACCAGGTTGAGCAGGCATGATTTACCCTTCACAAAACTAAACTGTGTGGGATCTAGAGTTTGGAGATTCCCTATATCCTTGTTTATTAGGTCCATGATGATGTGCGCCATAGATTTGCATATCAGACTCATCAGGCTAATGGGGCGATAGTTCACAGGGTCTGTAGTTGCTCCTCCTTTCCGGAGAGGGATGACTATAGCAGTGAGCCATTCGGTAGGACAAAGCCTGAGGTGAGGCTGTGATTGAACAGGGCACACAGGTGTGGTGCCAGTTCACTATGTAGTTCATGTAGAACACAGCCAGGGATATTGTCAGGTCCCATAGATGCTGTATTCCTGGCCTTGTACAGTGCTGTTTTAACCTGTGCAGCAGTAATACTTGGTGCCTGGCAATCTACTGGCATTTAGATTGGTCGTTTCATGGGGGAGAGAGGGGTAAAGCTGGCACTGAATCAGCAGTAAATGTCCTATTATTCATGCATGTACTATTATGATGAGTTGCTACTCAATATTATATACAAAGATCATGCATTGCTTTGGCAAATTTTCAGCAACTATTGTACAAAAGTTGCTGCTTGTCAGAGCTATAAAACAGTATTTACCGCTTAACAAGTGATCATGCTTTCTGATGTGACTGGAAAATCATATTCACACAATGTCCTATGGAAAGATTTTGTTTCTTAATCTGAAAATGAAATCCCAATGCATTTCTTTACTTGATAAATTACATATTATGGTTACAGCAGTGATGTGCTTCATAAAGGTGTGCCGTAATTACATCAAAATGTATGGACCTTAAGGAGTAATTGATTGTGTGTGTGTGTGTGTGTGTGTGTGTGTGTGTGTGTGTGTGTGTGTGTGTGTGTGTGTGTGTGTAATTCACACATTAAAGAAAGACGATGTTGCTTTACAGAAAACATGGTAGTTAAGGTTAATAATGCACATGAATATACAAGGAGTTGCTGACTGAAATCAGTGACGTGTGCATTACTCATGCATGTGATTCTGCTCAGACACCCATAACTGTGTATCAACAAAGACATTTGCAGCTGTAAAGCTAAAAGGATGACAGAGTATTTAACATTTTACTATCTTATTCATGGGAAACACAGAGCTTAAAACTTACAGATTGCTGCTCTTCACATATTTTAGTTTCCCTGGCAACCGCATTACATGTTTACAGAATACCTGAGCCCAGTAATATTCAATGTGCTTTTCCAAGATGAATCATTCAGAATTACATACCATACAGATTTCGTACTGTACAAGGCTTATAATCAAATGCCTTTAATTACAGATAAAAAAACTCAAATATGAATATATTGTATAAATGGCATTTATTCCAAAATCAAAAAGGAATGCAAAATATTATGAGATTCTGAAACACTGTCAATGTTACAGATCCAAACCCAAGGAGAGAAAAATATTAAGTCAATAAAAAATTCAGTCAGCATCTAATGGGGCTGCAGAATGAAACACTTTATAAGGAGAAATAAAAATCCACATTAGGAGAAGCAAACTCCTTATACCTCCCTGCCAGATGTAGTGTAACTGATAATGACAGCTCTCAGCCTCCAACATATTCAATGTGGAGCTGGCTTCCGGACATTGGAGAGATGGAGAATGCATATTCTCTCTGTCTCTGAACATCTTCTCAAAAATTAATGCTGGTTCCTTCTACATCCCAATGACATACTGCTTATGCTGGTTACTTGCTCGAGTAAATTGGCCCTAGGTTTATAGTACAAAGTTACATAAACACTGTCTTCACCAAGTTTTTTTACAAGTTCAAACTAAAGGTCTTAAGTGGAACAATTATTTGCATGTGTGTGTGTTGGGGGTTGTGCAGCTAGCTTTTCCATATCACCATGCCGATGATTTTACATGCTATGCCAGCCTTATTTAAATGCCCAAGGTAACAGCACATTGGGGAATGAGGATTTCCCTGCAGCTAACAGTACCAGTTAAAGATCACCTTGATATAGTTTCTTCTGTCAATCAATCCAGTAACCAATTATGACACTTGAATTGTTAAAATCCTTCACTACAGGTCTTCTATAAAAAGGAGGCTTTGATAATTAAACCAGCAAATTCTGAATAACTCAAATAATAAAGATAATAACAGTATTAACAGTATTAAAAGTAACAATCTCCAATGTGAAGCACAATGGAGTCTGCTGATATATATTCTTAAGCTCCATTTAAATTTAGAGATCATTTGTGATGTAACTTTATTTTCTGCTTACCTAGTTATCTCAGAGTGTGCCTGCATATACTTTCAAATAGAGGCTGTAGCTGGTTTATCTCTGGGATGCAATAATAAAGATAATTGCATAGCTTGACCAACAGCAAAGATATGGTAAATTCAATGCAAGAAGACCACCAATGTATGCCATTAGTTCAAAAGTAAATCTTGCTCCCATGTATTTAACAAAATGTCAACTATGTGCATTCATTTTTGGCAAACTTTTCTGAGAGAACATTACTCAGAGCCAAGTTAAAAAATACAGCAAGTGATCCTTTATTAGACATGTAGTTTAAGGATTCTGCATTTCTTCGGCTTCACTAATTACATAAAATACAAGAAGTACAATTACAGTACAAACTACTGCATAAATACATTACCAGATTTCAAAATCCAATACTATGGAAGGGTACAGCTGACAGTTATCATTTGTTATGCTCATCTGTTCAATTTCAATACAAGTTTTATCCACTTTTGGGTCATACAGAGTTGAAGTCTATTTCAACAAGCAATTAGTTGAAGGCAGGGAATGATTCTGGGTGGAAGTCTTCCATCACAGGATGAATACTGCGTATATATCAGTAGCAATTTTGAAATTATTAATTTACCCACACAAGACCTTAAGATGTGGGAAGAAAATTATGCCCCACTAAAAATGCAAATAGACTAGTGGAAAACAAGCAGACTTCACACTGAGAATATGCCAGAGATGAGCAACAAACCACAGTATGAATTATAGCAAAGCTGCATTTGGTCACTATATGGTTTTCAATGTAAAATTAGCAACTTTTAGAGTCCATGTTTCAAACGGCAATGTCCATGTTTTTCTAACTATGAAGACACATTAGTTATGAGATGTCACAGAGATTACACAAATGAAAAAAAAAAGAAAAGAAGAAATAATGCAGTATTCTTACCTCCTTTTTGAAACATTCCCTATTAGGTGCCCTCTGTACATGTAATTTACTCAGTTAGACTTACACAGTGACCCAAATTAAATATAATAAAGTTCTGGTAGGATGCTACCTGATACATACTGTCTTATCCAAATAGGTCCAGAAGTGTGGGAAGATGAGTTGTGGTGCAGAACTCTCAAGTGAAACAGAATGATATGATCTAGCTAGATTGCCATTTGTTGAACTAGAAATTATCTATCCTGTGACAAACCTACAACTACAGAATACATAATGGGGTGGGTTTGGCATAATGGTTAAGGTCTTCACCTCATAAACACAAGGTACAAGATTTGATTCTGACTACAGGCTATCGGTAAGTTTAAAAAAAGGGGTTCCTATTAGAAGTACGAAAGTCCAAAATATCGAATGGCTGTATACATGAAAATGTCGCTCATTGATGTGTTTTTTGTGAGATCATGGTACAGTGAAGATTGGGAAATTTGCCCTTTCCTCACTGTAGTGCGATCTTGGAGTTGGTATATATAATTAGCAGGGAGTGTGGGGGGAAAAGGGTTAGAAGTCTGGCATTTGCACTGTTTACAGCATTCGATTATATGAACTTTCATTCATAGGATATAAACCCTTAAAAAGAACCCATCTATGAACCTATAACAAGACTGCCAATCTGATTACTACTACAAATTACAAGTAAGAGAAATACATTTAGCACAGCAGAATGTGCAGCTGTTTTTAGGGTTAAACTATTTTTTCTCTCAAATAAGCAAGATCAATGATGACAAATAAGTAAAAAATGTGCACAAGCAATGGCAAAATACTATGTATTATGCTTATTCTGGCAGCTAATGATATATTAAGATAAAAATTTGGTTTATAGTATTTTGAACCTTTGAGTATCTCTCCAATTACTTAAGTAAACGTCAGAATCAAGTCTGTAAGAAAAAGAAAGCTTTGGCTGAATTCCATTAGCTTACTAGAATCAATAATAACAACTCACACTAGAGATAGGAATTTATGTAGACAAGCAAATAAAAAAATCCACCTACTTAAGTCTTATGCACCTTCTTTCAAAAGCTTGGATGCATATCATTCTACATCCCACTTCCATGTTTATTATGCAGGTACCTGCTTAGGTCATCTAGAAGATTACGCTATTTAAATTTTTTATTAGCCTGATAAACAGCAAGACAAAATTTGTCATTTCATAAAACAGGACTGTTAATTCTAGTTTGTGTTAAACTGACTAAAGAAAGAAGTGCTCCTTAAGCTGCTTTTTTAATAATACAATAATCTCCAGTTTGCTATTTCAGAGCTACTATAACAATTCACATGGAAAAATAGGGTCACTTTTATTCTCCATGCAAACTATGCATCATTAAATGCATTGTCAAAATGAAAACAAAGAGGATGCTTAAACAACACAAATTCATTTCTTCATAGTTGCTGTTCACTGCATTCATAGCATATATGTATATATATATATATATATATATATATATATATATATATATATATATATATATATATATATATATATATATATGTGTAACCCCTTAGATATAGTACTTATTTTTTGTAGAGTGCCCAGTTTTTCAGTAAAATATTCTGATAGACAAATGTACTTTTCTTTCCTTTTTTTGGTATTCTTTCTGTTCCAAGCATTCCTAATCATAGTTTCTCCCCTAGATTCTCAACTGACCAATTCTCTTCCCCTTATCCACCTAGACATAACACCACATATTGTCCAAATCACCGTGCAAGAAGTTTCTCATCATTCTGAAGGTAAAAACATAGCAGACACCTCATCTTGTTGTCTAGCCTGACATGAAGTCTAAAGTGCCAGTAAACTGATATTCATCTGAGGTTTGCATTTCAGAATCAGAATCAGAATATACTTTACTGATCCCTAAGGAAATTACTTATGACACGACTGCACAGATAAACTTAGTCATGAGACACATAAACATAGACATCACAAAAACCAAAATATATATTAACATAATTGTTACATAATTAGATCATCAGGAAGCCTAACTAGGTGACTACATGGTCATCAATGCAAAATTCAAAACCAGATCATTCTTAACAGTCTCAGCTCTTGGTACAAGTCCAGTAATCAGGAGGCCAACAACACAATCACTAGTTCCACATATTCCAGCTCTGTTCCCCCTCCAATTCTTGACTCCAGGACCATCTCAAAAACTTCCCACAGCACTGCAACCACCACTTAACCACAGAGACAAAACAAGACACCTTCCGAATTTCAATGATTCGCCCACAATCCCAGGCTGATCCCTGCCACAGTATACAACTCAGGAACCAGATCTTTCCCAAACTGAAGGATGCCTCCTCATGGACCTTTTTTCCACTGAGACCACCATTTCACACAGCAACCTAGCATAATAGATTGCATCCTTCCTGCCAGTCCAAAAAGAACACCAAACAAACATCCAAACTCTGGTTGGCCACCATCAAACACACTTCCGTCTCCAGCAACAGTCTGCAACCAGAAGAACAGACTTCCAAGGAATCCAAAGTCAAAAACAAAAATAAAAACTCTCTCAAGTTTGAGAGGCCACTCCTTCACATTACATAAAACAAGAGAACACACACTAGCCCACCACACAAACATTAGTACTATCAAGGAAAACATTAAAGCACTAAAAGGGACAGTTTATCCAGATGAAGTGGTTGTATCATGCTACAGCAAGGATCGCACCTGTGTATTAATCATTTATGTGCCATTTTGCACATTATTTGCCCAGCCTCTTCCTTTGCTGGTTGACATGCCTAGACCATTGCATTTCCCCTCCAGGGCTTCTGCATCTCAACATATGGAACTGCTGCTCAGGTATACCTTGGCTGAAGGTGAGTCCATGCTCTTGATCATAGCTTTGAAAGCAGCACTATTCTTTAAACAGAAGACATCAGTGCTGATACTGATTACACTGCCTGTTCATCTAACCCCACCCATGAAGGGAAAGCAGGTATCAGTGACTCAATCCTACCCTTTTCTAGCTGACTTCTCACACACTGGGGCTGCTACTCAAATCTTTTGATCTGGGTAAAAGCTAGGCTTCTCTCGCTCTTTGCTACCTAGATTGGCAAAAGTACATCTTTTTAAACACTTCTGCTCCATGTAATAAATGCAACCCATAAGGATTCTCATAATCTGTCCATTTTCACTCTTTGCCTTACACCCCTCTATAAAAAAATAAATAAAATAAAGTAAAAACAGTTGAACTCTTACTGACTATCTGAGTATTATGCAGTTTAGAGTCTTACATTTCTATATTTTTTAAGACTTACTTCAGACAAGAACTAGAATACTCACACTTTTCCAATTTGCCATTAGATTCTCAGAATACATCTCATGAATTCATATGGCATGAATTATGTTTACAAAACTGTGTAACTAGATGTTTACATAATATTTCATGAGCTTGCTTTCTTGTCAGTTATCCTTTTCAATGCAGTTTCAAAACAGTTACTGTTTCTTTGAGGCTGTGTAAGTGTAACAACTTAATTTTAAATTAGTGGTTAGCACCATGCATTCATGGCATCTATATAATTTTGTTGAATGCAAGACCAAAACACTCGTAACTGAAATCACTAGAAAGACATCCAAATACTTTTATTAAAACACAGAAATTAGCGCTTTCATCTGGTGACCATCACCGGACTTCATCAGAGGGTTTAAAGTTGTCTGATGAAGTCTGGTGATGGTCACCAGACGAAAGCACTAATTTCTGTGTTTTAATAAAAGTATTTGGACGTTTTTCTGGTGGTTTTGGCTACGAGTGTTTTGGTCTTGGATTTTATTGGTTTCTTGTTTTCTTAGTTTTAATTTTGTTGAATGGCTATTCAGCGAATAGCCATTCAAACACATATTAATCAAAGCCACTCTTCATCGAATGGTGAATTTTAAGTACGGCAAACAAGCGGTTGGCAACCAGAGAGACCACAAATAATTAAAATAAAATTTAAAACGTGCCAAAGGGGGCTATACCCCCACACTTTCCATTAACTAAATATACCAACTCCAAGATTGTACTACAGTGGCGGTAAAGGACAAATTACAGACAATGGCCAACTGCTGGTTTGCCATAGTTAAAATCCGCTGTTCAATGAAGAGTGGCTTCAATAAATAGTTGTTTGAAAAATGGCTATTCGCTGAATAGGCATTTGATGAAATAATATAGACCCGCATTTATATACGTGTATGCAGAAGTATAACTTTTACCCTATCCACACCAAACATTCCACAATAGGATCAGTGCTATTTTTTCCAGCTCTAAGCCAAAATAATCTACTATAATGTTCGAACAGCATTTAAAGCATCTAGTGAAGATTTGTCAGCCTTTCTAACCTGTACGTACGTGACACTGTAACAGATGTTCAGCAACTGGGTCACAGATATGGTAGCCAAAGTTAAGCATCCATACTCTGAATGAGGCAATAGGAAATATTGTGCTGTAGTACTAATGTTCTACTCCAAAAGATACTTTTAAGCAACAGCAACAACAAAAAATAGTATTAAAAACAAGTACTCATTGTTTTCTTAATGCTGTATGGCACATTAAGTCAAAATGATTTCAAATTATGTTTTTACCTTGCTACTGCTACGTTTTAAGCAACATAAATATCATCAAAATGTGTGGTGGTTTCCAGAGCATTTACTATTCTAAAAGATATGTTAGCAAACTTGACTATACTCTGTAAATGCAGCAGAAGTACCAGCATCCTAAATCCTACTTAATTCAATGCAGTATCTCATGCCTGCATACACACTTCAAAAAATATTGCATATAGATTCTAGCTGTGATGTTAGAGTACTGTGAAATGCACATCACATTCATAATTGCATCATACTTTGCAAAAAAGACCCCTAGCCAGTATCACTGAGTCACGTGAGCACTAAAGAAAATGATGACAAATGAGACAGCAAATGCTGCATAAGTCTCATAGTCAGAAAGGTAATAATATGAAATATCAAAGTATTATTGTAAAAACATGTATAAGTGATGTTATTTACATCTCTTACAATGATGACATTAAACTTACGCAAATCACTCTAATTGTGTTTCTCCTTAAAGAGCCTTAAACAGATTATAAATATACAATGCACAGTCTTCTAAAATGAAGCATGCATGACAAATGTTTGTGATATAGCTTATGAAATATGTTAATCTTAACTTGCAAAACATTTTCTCAATTCCAAAATTGGGGAGGCAGCTAATGCACTGATTAGATCAATTACTGCAGTTATTTTTATTTCTATTTGGTGTAGTAATTTTTACAAAACTAAAGTCTCAAAATTTGATAGTAAAACATGCACAGTGTAACAATAATAAATAGTTGTATTGAAAGAAAAAAATAAAATTACAGTGCAATGATAAAAATACCAAACAGAATTAAAAATAAACATTGAATACTCTACACACATGTACTGCATAGCATTAAACATCAAGCACACAGTATTCTAATGAGAGATTTTGGCTAATGAAAGAAACATCACTGGACGCTGGATATACTCACAGCAGCATACTGTATGTTTTTGCTATTATACCTTAAGTCAACATAATGAACATGAAAACATTCTGCTGACTGAGGATCAGGAAGATGGGCTGTTCATTAGTGTAGCTACTAAGGACATTGCAAAGCCTGAACTGTTGAAATAATGCAGTTCTGTTTTGTGCAGTGATAAGTGCCTGCACATTATCAAGGCAGAGTGTTATTATTTTTGAAAAAAATTAGATGAGTATTGCTTTGGTTAGAAAGACATGATCAAGGAAACAGACACAATGGAAACAAGACCTGTATCTTGTAACATGGTACAGCTATAGTTGTCTGTTTTTCATTATATCAATAAACAAATCATTCAACATCATATATATTAGACACTCGTAACTACTATACTAGTAACTGGAAGAGATATCACAGTCTGAAAAAAACATGCTTCATTAACTGTTTTGTGAGCCCTTGAGGATACTATAGGATGGCTGGATGGATGGGGCATTGCCTTTTTGTTGCTGTAAGAGTTGTGTCAAACAGAAAGGATGGAAGAATCAAACCAATTTATTCACTTAACAAACGCATTCCTAAGACTGATTAACAACAGATTTCTGCCTGGAGAAAAAAAATAAAAAGATTATGGGTAATTACAAAAACGAGACAATGGCCTACACATAGTAAAGGATGCAAATGCCCCAGAAGGGAAGAGATTCCATACAATGTTACAATATCCTAAGAATGATGATAGTTACTGAAGTTGTACTAAGCTAGTGATAGTTTAGTAAAAATGTCCACATGGCCAAGTTACTATTAAACAAACTTAGTGATGCTTTCTGAATAGCCTCCCCAGATTCACATTACTGTAAAATAAAAAGTTGATGGGGAAATTTACAACAAAGGCCTCCAGCTGTCCTTTTAAGCACATAGTAAACACCGACACACACCAAGGTGCAAAATTATTGGAGATAAAAGTGTTAGTTTGCATATCTGAAATAGGACTGTTGAGTACTACCTTCAGTACATAATATATATATATATATATATATATATATATATATATATATATATATAAATTATTGTTAAAGCAAAGGAAAGCTGATCATGCGTATACAACTTGACAGCTAACATAATAACTCAGAAGGTAACTCATCAAACATTTTCTTACTGAAAATATCCAAACCATTCTCTGAGCAAGCTCTGCCTTTCCCACAACCCAGAATAAAATAAAGCACGTATCAGAGGATGAATAACCACTTGTCTAAGCAGACTCCACCTTTCCTCCAACCCTGAACAGAAGAAAAGAGACATCAGAGAGAGAAGGTCTATTGTCTGAGCAGGTTCTGTGGTTCCCAGTACCCTAAAAAGAATAAAACAGATATCAGAGAATGAATGACCACTTGTGTGAGTATGACCCATCACATCTCTGAACAGAATAAAGTAGGTATCAGAGAGGATAGAACCATTTTTCTGAGCACACCCCACTTTTTCCAAAGACCTGAGAAGAATAAAGCGGATGTCAGAGAATTAATAAATGACCACTGTGCTGAGCAAGCTCCACATTTCCCACAACCCTGAATAGAATAAAGCATATTTCACAGAAAGAAGGACATTCTCTGATCAATGGATAATTTTCTCAAATAAAAACATTCAGTTTTGTTCTTTTTGACCAGCTCTTTTCAATGTCTTCTTCCAAAACCAGATCAGAAAATCAGCTACCATAGATTCAGAGGATCATGCTTAATTTTTTTAAAGGAAATTCAGAGGATCATGCTTAATTTTTTTAAAAGAAATAAGTGTTAAAATATGAAGAGCATACAAATGTATCACACAATCAATACCACTCCTAGGACCAAAGATATAAAGGAAAAACTTCAAAACAGACAGTCTCAGTACCCTGGAAATTAAGGGGCTAATAATGTGTGACAGGGAAGATGTCATCCAGAGTATAATAAGCCATTTATTATGAATGTATTTCCTGCAATAGCTGATAAAGTATGGAAAACAAAATGCAATTTCTGCAAACAATAACATATGAAGATCAAAAGCATTGTGTGTGTACCTCAAGGAAAGATAAATCATATGACATGACCAAAATTTTCAAAATGGCACAATTACTTCTCCAATGTCAAATATCTTATCAGCTTTCAGTAACACTATGTATATGAATGAGTGCCTACAAAGTGAGGGAGGCAGTGCAGGTTGAATTTGTTTTACATAGTGGTGACTAGGTGCAGAACTAAAATTGAGGTTTAGCCGTTTTATTTTTGGATGCCAGTATGCCCATTATGCAGGTGGTACACATATGATTGTTTTAAATAAAAGCAGTTTCTCACTTGTTATGTAACAACACCTTATAATAACACTTGGAAGTATAAGATAGCTTGCACCAGATGGTTGCGTGTGCCACAAAACTACATGGCTCTATGATATAATTCAGAAGTGATAATGTTAGCTCAAGGTACAGGTCAATCTCCTGAAAAGAATCAGTCAACAAAATATTAAAATCCTAACATCCTCAGACATGTATGCAGCTTGCTCTGAGTTGCACTTTCTAGATTTACTTATCTGAGTTTTGATCTCTCTTCTATTAGATTACCTTATTTATTTATTTATTTTTATTTATTTAACACCACTGTGTTTCAAAATAAGGCTAGACAACATGACGTTTTGCTTGAACAAAAAGCAAAATGCATCAATAATCAATATATAATTGATTTTCTTTCTATTCAAAATAAATGCATCAATATTTAAACAGAAAATTGGTTTTGTTTAATCCAAGTGCTGGACCATCACAGCCTTTTGTTTAATCAAGGCATTTCAGCTCTGCATTGCCAATATTGTTGCAAACACCAAAACCAAAAGAAGCATTTCAAAAAACATTTCAGCAAGTTTTAAGATATTAAACAACGACACATCAACTTAAATTGAAAATCAAATAAAACTTGTGCAGTAACCTGCTTATTATATATTCTATTCAAATGGATCATTTATTTACTCCTAACAGTTTGCGTTGCCACATGCATTAGCACTGTTAACTTTACAGCCATTCTGTATTGAATCCAATTACTTCAAAATGAAAAATGTGAAGTGGGAAGCCATAGGAGATATACATATTTCCATGCATATGGTAAAGTTTTTGAAATGACAATATTTGATTTAAGAGTCCCTAGTATTTACTGTATAAAAATCTCCCTTTTGCAATTACCATGTCTGAGTCCACAAATAAGTTGACAGAAAAATACAGAAATGTAATTTTAATAATGATATCTGCTCAATATGTGCAAGGACACTTGCTTTCAGAATGTTTGTGTATCATATTGTGTTAGTTTCTATTTTGGTGAATAAAACAACTGTATATTTAAGATAGTAGCACAATATGGCCTACAGTTGTAATGGAAAAAAAATCACTAAATGATCAGTTCCATTAACATGATATTTCATGACTTTATTAAAAGACTACAGAGGTTGTTGTTGTTCCATAATACTATACAAGTGCGATTTTTTTTTTATTTCAGTCATAATATTAGAGTTCTTCTAATAAAACATATGATAAATGAATAAGGAATTGATACACATCTAAATATAAGTTTTCTCTGCTGTGAAATAGAATGGCTTGACTTCAGGAGAAGAAAACTGACCAGAACATATAAAGAAGAAAGATGTGAAAAACATAACACTTCCTAAGAAATAGGATAATGGCTTATGGAGAACTAATGTGCACTGTGTAAGCGGAAGGGTACTTGCAAATTGTGCCTCTTAACTAATGAAGACATTGATAATGAAATGAGCTAATGAGTCCTGTTAAAGCATTTTCAGTTTCTGTTGTTCATGAAGCTGAAAGTATTTTGTATCCAGTGTTTAAGCTTGCAGGTGCATGCCATCAATGTTCACGCATAAAAACTCCTGTATCTCTAAGAATATGCAGGGTGAATATAAAAAAGAATGATTTTTCCTCCTCTTGTCAATGAATATTTTATAATCATCCTGTCTACATTAAGATAAGAGTACAGTGATATGAGGAATTTTAACCATTGATGTTTGAGGACATCATTGTTTATTGTATGACAATATGTATTTGACTAACATACTTAATGTTATCATTTAGTTGATATGACTGTCAAAGGTTAGATGAAATCACAGTAGTACAAGACTGTGAGATTGTTGTGTCATTCAGAGCAAAACTAAAAAAGAAACTTCATCTGCCATGTTACTAGACAAACAACTTTAATAACATTTTGTGCAAAGTTATGAATTCTCAAACGTATCTACAACAATATGATTTACCAATATTGTGAATTGCATTTGAATATGAATTTATTGCTTATCTGCATCGCATACAAATTTTTACTGTTTCAAATCTATAATGAATATAAAATGTAGACAGCAAAATAAAGGCTAAATAAAATGTAGGGTAAACCTAGAAGGATAAGTATCATATGCCTTCACAATTATCCCACTTTTTCACATTTTAAAACTTGGTCCACCTCCAATTGTAGTGAGCGTATATCATCACAGACATAGTTTTCTGCCAGCCAGGAGCAGCCTTAGGTCAACTGGTGCCCTAGGCAAAAGGGCTCCACGTCGCCCCCCCCCCACCTCACCACCCGGTGCCCCCATCCTGGTCTACCTACACCAAATAAACACTGAAAAAGTGCCCCTGCTAGAGCGGCGCCCTAGGTGTCCGCCTAGTTGGCCTATGCATAAGGCCGACTATGCTGCCAGCTAATTGTGAGATTACTAACAACAGCTACAAGCCGAGGCAGTCATGCTTTAGCTGTCATAACATTAACTTCTGATTATTTCATCTGGCAAATGTCACTGGTACCACAATAAGTCCATACTTCGTGAAGGGCTAATCCTTACTGACCCATGTTCTGTCAGGTTCTTCCCTCTCACTAGTACCAAACTACATATAAGCTCACTGTACTACAGCCTCCATTCTTGTCAGAGGTGCTTCTCTGCAGTCCATCTGTGCTACTTTGATCAGACGGTTTCATATCCTTTGCATATCAGCAAGCAGAGAAAAGAGATCAGAGTGATATGATGATAACGTCTTCTTATCAAATTATATACGTTAGATACTATGTGGAAAAAGAGATGCAGTCAATACATTTTTGGAATAAATAGTAAAATATGTGTTGATCTAAAATTCAAGAAAATGTACTCATCCAAGCTTCAGTTTATCAGAAAAAGCAACCATTTCTGAATGCAGTCTACTGGCAGCGCATGGCATTCAAATAAGTCATCGGAGATGTCATATAGGGAGTAGACAGCTCAAAATGTCATCTGTAACACATAGTTGTAGCCAACAATGAGAATATAAAACAAGACAGAGGCTACAAGAACCACTGGTAACTACTTTAATGATATCCTTCAGAGGAAGTAATGACACAAACTGAAGTTAGAAAATAATTTTGCCCTTAATCATTTCTAGGTGTGGCAATACTTAATACTAGTCCTTCTTCTTAATACTAGCCATATAAGATCTTATTTTATAACAGCTGCAATTCTTCTATAACAATCTTCAAAATGATGAGGCAAGCATAAGTACTAAATATGGATACTATACCATTGCAAATGTCTAAACATACTGCATGCCATCTCCATCTGCATGGGAGGTGCAATGATGTGAAATGCTCTGCTCTCTCACAGTCTACTCCCTAACATTTAGTTCAAATGTTTGGCAAATAAGCCATGCATTGTTAGTGCAAGCTGTGATATTATAATTATATTTTCAGAGAATTACCCATATTTATTAGATACATAATTTCTAATATGCCACATGACTAATGTGTAATGCATTATCTATAACAAAATAGTATTCAATTAAAAAGCAACTATAATAAATGAAAGTGTTAAAACCAACTTTGAGAGAAGTGTACATTTAAAGCTAGTCATGTCAATTTTGACTGTATATCCATGATGCTCACTATTTTTAATGTTTTAAATATTAATAACATATGTGATCTTAAGCAAATTTCTGGATAGCAATAAGCTCTTACTATCACAATGAATACATGATTTTTAATTGATGTCATATGTTTTTGCATACAACTTTTTGGATTTCTATAATGAACTAAAAGCATTCTTATCAATCGTAGTAATTTCCTTAACTGTAGTAACATTAGTGTTTTGCACATGGAGTTGGGTAATGTAAAGCAAGAACAGTGGGCATTTCAAATGATTCTATTTGGCAAGGGCAGTCAGTAACACTGTGAAAGGACCTCAAATGTTATAAATAATGACATGCCTTTCAGCTAACAATGCAAGGAACAGTTTATAAAAGGTGATGAAACTCTTTTCTGTCTTGCTGCTTAAGTGCACAGTTTTATAAAAATAAAATGCATGTCAAATGAAGGATGCAGGTGTCGCTTATTTACTTTCAGACATTATTCTACTGGGAATAGGAAGGTACAAGACAGTAGTTAAAAGGCAGTATTGTCAATCTCATTAGAAAAGACAAGACTTACACTGTAAGACAAACATTGTATTCAATGATTATCAAAACAGGAACAAAGAAAACATACCAACAGCTTTGTAAAACCTGTTCGCCTAACAAAGCACTTAACATCCTTCATCAAGTAACATTTTCCAGATATAGTGATCACCTCAGGGTGGGTATTAAATGATGTACTACTCTGCAGCTAACTGGTACTTGAGCATTATCACTGCAGCTCAGAATGCCTCTGAGGCATGCATTAAAATACATTAGCATGCATTAAGTGAGGAGTGTTTTGTGTGTGTGTGTGTGTGTGTGTGTGTGTGTGTGTGTGTGTGTGTGTGTGACAGAGAGAGAGAGAGCTGCCTACACGTGTTTAAAATAGTTTTAAATATGGATTTAACTACAAGCCATGATGATGTAATTGATCATATTTATTCTCAGTATATTGAGTGAAGGCTAAATTTTGTTATACACGGATACCATGCTGTGGCAGCAAATGTCCAAACAATGTAAGCATTGTACTGCATAAATATTGACATATACAGAGAACATCTACATGTTGTTTCCATTTTCTTTCTCAAAAAAGTCCGTCTTTGTACAATGGATAGACAGTCTGCACTACACACTGCATTATGGAAGAAACATAGATTTCATGCACTGTTTTAGTTGTAACTTATGAGGAAGAAATTAACCTGAACATATAAAGAGCTATTATGAGTCATAATTTGGGCTGTGGGCTACCTTGGCTTTTTTTTCCTTGTGCATATAAGTAATATCCTTGAGAAGGCCACAGGCTACACTTTATTTAAAGTGTTTAATATTTTGAATGCCCTTTTACAGATAGGACAAATGCTAGCTAATTTTACTTATTCATGTTTGCACAAAGTATCCTAATAGTGCATTAACATATCAGTCAGACCAGGCTAATCAGTAAATATACACCACTGTCACAATTCCAGAACAAGACCTAGAGGCCCTGATACACTTAAGGCCTCCAGGGTAAGGGAGATACCCATGTACCAAATACTGGTGGCATTTTTTCAGTGACATACTGACATTTACTTTATTACCCATTACTGTAATCATGCAGCAAACAGAGCTGTAGACCTAGAACACACACTTTCAATGTATTACCATTTATGGCTGCATGGGCTCTGCAAAAAATTGTTGCAGGTAATGAGCTAGAACCACTGGTGGCAACCTAAAACTTGGCAACCACCAGCACACAGGTGTGTTGTATGCCTGTCCTGCAGAGATCTACTGTCTGTCATTGTGGTAATTGACTAATGGCTGCACAGTTTTTCAGACAAAAAGAATGGATAAGATAAGAGGCAAGTGGGAATTCTAAGAGATGCATCATTTTAGGCACAGGTCAAACACATCAGCCATTTATTGTTTTTATGGTCTATAAATATGAAATGAGAAAATTTCTATCTGAAAATCTGTCAGCTGGCTTCCCATTCACTTAGATGAATGATATTTAATCTCCAGCATTAAGAAAAGGGAAGAATGGCAACAAAACACCTGACAGGAAGCTAAATTAATTATTGGTTAAAAATTCTCAGGAAACTGTAACTAGCGTCAGTTTGTAATATGGAATGGCTACCACAAGTACTAGGTCGTTTACAGTAAAAGAAAATTCTACTTTGGTAAAGGTTGTGAGTTTTTCATTAAAAATGTACCGGCGATATTGCCAAAAGTGTTTGATTATGCATGCTAGGGGCCCTTGGGAAGAATATAGTAGATCCTGGCAAATGGCAAGACTGTGCATCTCTCATAAAAGAGAGAAACACACCATTTCTTAATTTGCAATGTAGAAAATGGTTAAAACAGGGAACCGTTTCCATACAATTGTCTTAAATCACGCTACTATAATTTTCACATAATTATTCTTATCAAACATTTTTCATTTTATTAAAAGCTACTACCATACTAGCAATACCGGGCTTTAAATAAAATTCAGTTTTAAAGATACTAAACAAAACAAACGTTTCCAGCAGTCATCTGTGTAATTATTTCTAATGAAATGGGAGTGCTAGGTTGAACTGCATGAGCAGATGAAGCAGTGACAAAATAGCACAAGGTATCGAGGAAGGTGCATGCCAATATATACGTTATAAATTCATTGTAGTAGTAGTAATAATAATAATAATAATAATAATAATAATGATAATAATAATAATAATAATAATCCACGCCAGTTACGTCCAAACTCACCATTCATGTGAATGAAACGGGCAGAACTAACCATATCAGAAAAGATGCATGGAATCTGGGAATCCTATAAAACAAGTACATATGCAGTAGCAGCAGGCGACATTCCTTAGGACACCCCAGTTGTATGTCTCTTGTTGGAATGCTAAAAAAACTGATTGGTGGAATTGACATCGAAACAGAAAACATACTGACTTCGACATTTAATGTGAACGGTAACTTTCACCACAAATGTTGGGAGAAAGGGGCTTCTGCACTTAATAAGCTATGTAGCCACTAGCCAGAATTTCTGAAACCGAAATCTGCAAGCATGAAACTTTAGAGGTGAGAATATGCCACCATTTTACCAAGTGGAAAAGACAGCGACACAGACAAAAACAGAAATCTAGAGAGATATGGAAAATCACTTACCCTTTTCCAGTACACTGGTGATCACCCTCCCCAGAATTGTGATGTAGTCTTGTTAAGTCAGAAAACAGCAGACCCTATCCAGCAATGGAAAACACCACAAAAACGAGTAAAATGTTCCATTGATTTTACAGGTGCCCGTGATTCCACTATAGCGCCGTTATTCCTGGAGCTCTTGAGACCCCAAATTTCAGTGCGCAAATGCTTTGCTGATTTCAGATTTTTTTGCTCAACTTTTTTCCATAGGTTTACCAATAGGCTTGTATCCACAAAGTGGAGAATGAATCATTAATATAAAAATAAAGTTCCTCTGTTTTAAAGGTAACGGGGCTTGGGAGAAGGATTTGCAGTTTGATAATATTTTAAAGCCTTTAAAGCGTCTCGAGTTAAAATCTTTCTATTCCCATCACCAGCTGACCTTTCACACAAGCTCAGACACGTCGTTGCCCTTTTACTCATTCCAGTTTTGCCTCTTCTTCTTCCCCGAGATACTAAATATATTATACTAAAGAATATCAGTTTTCATATATAAATATATATCAAAAAGTCTTCCTATTTGGGAACACTCGGGTTGCATCCCTGTTTCCACACGCCACCACCACTGCCATCATCTTCTTCCTCCCCCACCTCATCAATCAAATCCATTTTCGACTCGCAACCCCAAAACACACCCGCCTGTCAGTTCCGTGCTCTGCATTCCCATATTCTCCAACTAAAATGTTCCTTAAAGCAAACCGACGCTGCACAGACTGTTATTTCTTTTTATTCGCACCGCGGATGGTTAACTTTCCCCTTTCTGTTTGCCAAAGATCTGATTAGATTTCCAATCACAATCCAGTGCGGAATAGTATTTTTCGTCCCCTTCCTAGTTCAAGAATCCATCAGCAGTGCTTGTAATCCCGACAGGAAGCCCCTTGCATCTCTCTGCCCTGCTGCTTGCAGCTTCCAAGAGGGTGAAGAAAGACGTGCTGTAGTGTGGGCTCTGCTGTCCTCCTCCCTGCTGATCCTGCAAGCAGCCATCGCTCACTTTCCACTCTCCACTTTCACCCAAGCCATGAAGGCTTTGGCGCTCTCTCCCTCTCTTGCACTTGGAAAAGGAAAATAAATAAATAAATAAATTAACAGCTCCTCCGATGGTGTTCACCGTGCGCTGGAAGCTGAAATGTAAATGCACCTTCAGCAGCTTTGCGTCTTTTCCATGCTGATGCCTGGTTCTGCATGTAGATACTGAAAGTGCAGACGCGCACACTAGCATAAGCAAAACCGAGCCAAGTGGATTAAATTATTTTTATAGCTGTCACTCGACCCTGATACTTGTGGACATATGTCAGCCTTGCAGTGATCCTTCTCTCATGGTAAGGGCTGCTTCTGCTGATTTCCAAAGAGCCCTGGGAGTGCACCGTGCAAGAGCTACAAGTTGCAGCTCTCCCTTTTCTAGCATGCTGTGCAGAGTCGAGCTGTGATAGCACCGGCCATTGCAATTATTCTGGATTCCTTCCTTCCCACTGGATCGGAGTGACACAGCTGATTAGGTTTCTGAGGCTGCTAGTTTTGACTACCAGAAGCCTGATCACCCTTCTTCACTATATGATGCTTCAGCACTTGTAGCTCACACCGGGTGTCGCTGAACTACACCTTCCCATAAATTCCCCCACTCTCTCCATCCACTCTCTCAGTTCTCCAGTTAGAAACCGCTGGTTTGTTTGTTTTACACTGAAAGTCTCTTAAATTAAACAAAAAAAATACTGACTGCAATTGCAGAAAATCTGGAATTTCGTCCTTCTGTAACGTAATCCTCGTACTCACTCTTTCTCCTTTCTTTTTTCACCCTTTCACTTTTGTGATGAATAAAATACAATTACCCAATTACCTCTCATCATCTTAGCAACCGTTGGTGTTAACACTCGAAGTAAGGGTAACAAAAAAAGAAAAGACCCGGTACTTATCAGCTGGCTGTTGGTGCCCCCTTGCGAAGGAAGGAGGACAATGGAACGGTTCTAAGCGGAGAAAAGAGGGCTTTCAGCTGCGACCCATGAGGCGTGCTCACACTGGCGTAAGAGGGGGGTGAGAGTGTGGGGGTGTTAATCACGAGCCAAGAAAATGCAATCGGGACCGATGTCTGCTGCTTTACAGATACAACCGATGAAAGCCGGCACAAGGTTAACGTCTGACAAGACTAACGCTGCTGTTAGTATGGTTCCAAGTGATCAAAAGTAAAGAGGTGTGGTAACGGCGCAAACGAAAGAAATTAAACCTTCCAAAAAAGTTCAAACATTATTTCTTAACCCCTTAGCGCAAGAATGTCTATAATAACTGATGGGAAAGAAAGGCCCAAAACCAGGAACAGATTTTAAACAATGCTCTTATGACCTTAGGCATTTGCTAGAATTTTAGATAGTTTTGCATCGGCATGCATTTCCTGTAGGGTATGAATTCTGAATGTCAAATATCTGTCATTTAAAGACTGAAATTCTCAATAATTTGTCAGGAAAAATATTTCATGAGGAACAGACCAAAAATATAAGACAAAAAGATATAGATTCTTCAAAATTTTAGAGAATTGAGAGGTATGGACTTCATTATTTTCCCCATGGTCACGTCCCTTTATAGTTATATTATTTAATATGTGCTCTTTTACCAAAATTGTTACAATCAAAGGATGACAGAAAAAAAAAACAGTCATGAAAGTAGAGCAACTCACTCATTACTAAGTGCCAAATATTTTATCCAGAGTGGGCTATTAAAGTAAATAAGTAAGATTGCATTTCAGCATACTAAGAGAAAGTCAGGAAATGGGTGAGCAACCTTAAAAGCCACCACATAAATTGACATTTTAATTTTATCAATTAATCATTTTTTTCTTCTGTAACTTTTAAAATGAATATTTTATTGAAATCTTAGCGTAGTCGAAATCTGCAGATACTGAAACACCCAACGAGGCAGATAAGCAGTTCTGTTTTTACTGCTCTCAGTGTACACATTTTCATTAGTTTTCTTTTTATATTTTTGTTGTCATAATTGTTTTTTTCTTTTTATTGTCTTCAGTGTTATTTTGTTTTTTGTATTTTGTTTTAGCTTAAGAAATAATAACCCCTCTTTTTTAATGATCGCCGTTGTCTTATTCTCTAATCCCCCCACACACACACCTTGTGTAATACTGCATGAGTTTGGATTTTTTTCTTTTATTTCATTATTCATTCATCTGTCTTAATGTCAGGGCTTTTGCTCTTAGAATATGGTCTCTGTGTTTTTTTCTGCACAAATATACATGTTATTTCTGTCTATTCATCCCCTGACACCTCAACTCATTCAAGCCTATAATGCCTTTTTTGTATAACTTCAGTTCACACCCATAGCTCCTTATGTCAAACAGATCTTTTTCGGGTCTGGCTTTTTTAACTAAGCGACTAACCAGTTCATAATAAGCAGTATTTGAAAGTGTGTGGCGTTATTTACAAACAACACCACAATTGTTAATTTAGAAAGTCCTGCAGCAGAGAAATTAATCACGGTTTGTGGCTTATTATTAATATTTATTTTTATATTTTCATACCTGAGATGGTGTGATATGCCCTGGTGGGAGATAGGAAAATTAATTGTCTGCGTTCGCTTATATCACACTGTACTTGAAATGTTGCTAGTTGTTTGTTAGTAATTATAAAAATATATAATATTTCCATATCTTGTTGTTGTTGTCTTTCGGCTTTTCCCAGTTAGGGGTCGCCACAGCAGAACTCTGGTCCGCTAATGATTGGCAGTAGATTTTCATGAACGCCGAGGTGCCAGCTCAACGTTCAACCTTCAACAAAGGCACGCCCATTTACGCATGTCTTTCAAACGCCCACCCAACCGCGGGGGGACATGCAGACTCCACACAGAAGGCGCTCCCCATACTCCAGCCGAGAAATGAACGGGAGAACCTCTTGCTGTGAGGCAACAATGCTACAGCTGCACCACTGCGGATGTAATATTTCCATATCTACTTAAATTAAAAAAAAAAATTGTTTTAACAAACTGTCTCATGATATCAGGAGAAACCTCACAGGTTGTTGAAGAAAACTCTTTGAAATTTGCACTGTAAGTTATATATCTTAAGCAATATCTAGTGTTATTTATATTAATTATACAATTAAGCAAGCGTTTCATATTTTTGTAAATATCTCAATAAATATGTACTCATACAGGAATTTCCTGTTTTCATATGAGAGCTTATGTCTGTTTAACAAAAATGTTCTAACAATATAGGTCTAGAATGTAGAGTTTACAAGATATGACAGTTTGTTTGTGAAAGTATAGCAAAAAATTTAATTTTGGGTTTGTGTGCATTATTATATATTATAGTATTTATGGAAAAACTTTGAATCCACTGACTATTATCACAGTATTGCTACTTGGGGTCAATTTCAAAGGACTGAATGGATAAATTGTCAAAACCCATATGATTGGCACTTCAGTCCGTTGAACTATTCTGACAGAGACAGCTGTACAGTAGGGATCAGGGAATTTGCCCTTTTCCCCACTGTAATGTGATATCAGATTTGGTATATATAATTATCAGGGGGGTGGGGCTTGCCCCCTGAAAAAGCATTCTTTCTGTTGTTTATGGGTATTGTTGTGGGGTTGTATTTTTTGCAGACAGACTGAATTGACGACCATATAGTCTCAACTATATGGGTTTTGACAATTTGTCCATTTAATCCTTTGAATTAGATCCACTATTTGTACTGTTGTAATACATTTTATTGTTCACAAACTATTTGCATTTGTTTTATCTTATGCTTTTTAAGTTTATTTTTCAGAAAATCCTCTGGAATGCAAGATGTAGGCTGATAGAGGTGTGCTATTCCGCAAAACATAGATGCTAATTAGTTAAGTTATGTGGAACACTTAGTTCAGCAATAGCAAGTTATGTGCTTTATACAAGGTTGATATTTGAATTTTCACTAAGTTCTAGAGCAATGTTATTTTGAAATCTTAAAACAGGTAGAGGGAACAATTTCACATAGTTAAAACAATAGTGCATTTTATACTGTTTAACTCCATGTAAATACATCTCATTAATATAGACATACATTTGATTTCATAATAGATTTTTAACAGGTTGCCCATAGCTCCAAAACTTTATTAGAATAGACAATTTCAACAACTAGAGATATTCTTAAATCTAAGCATAATATGACTGCTAACATCCCACAATTAATTACTGTCTTTAATTAATCCTGTTACTATTTTGTTCTGTATGAGTTGTAATTATTTTCATTTTCAGGAGAATGAAACACTGACTTCAGTTTTCAAACCATTCCTATAGTTATCAAATTGATGGTCCACAATAAAAATTGTGCTGGTAACATGAGAAGAACAAAATCTGGTTTGTAACAAAATTGCACCAGAAGTATCTTCTAAAACTAGGTTTCTGCATTATCTCTTACTCAGAAATGAGACACAGAGGTGTTTGACCATCACAATCTACCTCACTGAGTTTCTAAGCTAATGTTGTTGTTGCTGGTCTTTCATCTTTTTCCCAGTAAATGGTCGCGACAGCGGAACTTTGGTCAGCTAATGATTGGCAGTAGATTTTTTTATGACATGCCGAGGTGCCAGCTCGAAGCCCAACCTTCAATGAAGGCACGCCCATTTATGCATGCATGTTCTTTGAACGCTACCCAACCACGGGGAGGACATGCAGACTCCACACAGAAGGCACTCCAAGCCACGCCGAGAATCAAACGGGAGAACCTTTTGCTGTAAGGTAACAACGCTACCGCCGTACCACCACGGCAATCTAACTATGTTGTGCTGTATATCCTTTGCCTCTTTCTCTTCTTCCTGTATTTTCTATTTTTCACATTTACTATGCCATTGATTTCAAAAATTTGCAATTTCAAAGTTTTTGTGTCCCCCTGCCCCAGCATGTTTTTCCACTTACACACCATATGTTTTCTGGAAAAATTCTATAAAGTTTTCTTGGAAAATTGCATCCACTTACTTCAACCTATTCCTTTTGTTCCTAAATAAAATCTGCTTTTGTTTCCCAAGAAATCTGAATTCTGCTACTTCTTATACTATTCAGTGTGTTGTCATTTTTCTTCTCCAGCATACCATCTACCCATTTTCTCCTGAAAATTTAAACTCAGGTACCATTAACTTTTCTATATGAAATACAATGAAGCCCTTATTCCTCCCATTAGCCCTACCCTAATGCCCTCTTAGACTGAACCGTTTTTTTTTTAATGTTTACATACATTTAAATTGCAGATCAATAGCAGCTTCATTGTTATCCTTTAGGATGAAATAATATGGCACATTTTACTTCTTCTGAGGCCAATGCATCAGAATTCCCACATCCAATTTCATTTTGCTGTTAACACTGTCGCACCTTCTTTGTTGTTTTACTGTCCTGTGAGATTCAGTTGTCAGTTCTATTACAATTCTTCAGTATTCTGCACACTGCTGTCCATTTTTGCTGAGTGAAACACCATGTACTTAATATAAAGTGATTATATAAAAATGATCTGTTTATTTAAGGGAATTACTTAATTTACAGACTGTAAATAAAATATTACCTTTTGATACAAATGAAAAAAAAACTCAGACAAACATTCACATGGCACTGTAGTATAACACATCTGGATAAGGCATTTAAAGTTTGTTTGAGACTAGCACATGAATGCAGTTTCCATGTCAAAGTAAGGGAGGAAGAGAAACTTTTTTTCACCAGGCATGTATGTGCAACTTATAAGCAAGGGTATGGCATGTAGGTCCAATGATATCATTGTTTCAATGTACTCAGCCCATATCAGAATCATCATTTAGTATAGCACCTCCTTCTTTATGTACCTGACCAGGCATATGCAACAAATGGGATGCCCACAGAAGTTTCTCACAAAAAGAAAACAGAACATGAACAACATGTTCTACACAGACTGACTGAAAGCCCTATCCCTGTACTCAGTATCATACAAGCTGATGAGAGGCATTCTATGCTTGGTATACAAAGCATCTTCTATTCCCACTCTGATGGATCTGCAGCATATCTGCAAAACAAATAGCATCACTTTTACCTGATCTAGGGACCTAAACCTCATCTGCAACATGAATGTGACATACTTGAGGGACATATGTGACCAGTACTACTGTATGGTACAGAAACCTGGGCAGTAAAGGCAGAACAGTTGAAGAAGAGATGATGGAAATGAAGTGCCTGAAAAGGGTGGTAGAATGCACTTTGTGGGACAGATGAAGAAATGAGGACATACAAGCAGAAGCCAAAGTAGTTCCAATTGCAGAAAAGATCAAAGAGAACAGATTACGGTGGTTTGGAGACGTGCTGAAAAGCAGAAGGCAATCTGGTGAGGAAGATTTTGAACAGACAGGAAGAAGGTAAGAGGAAGTGAGGACATCCAGCAGAGGGGTGGATGGATTGTGTGAAAGAAGATCTGCAACAGTCAGGCATGAGTCTTGAAGAAGGCAGGAGTGTGGCAGTGAATCAAGAGAGTTGGGGACAGTTAACACAATACCCTGACCCCATGTAGAAAAAAAATGGGAAAAAGGGAGGCTGATGATGATGATGACTTGAGGGACATGCATGTGTCTCACAGACTACATATTCTCTGGAACAGACTTCCCAACTATGTCAAGCAGAGCTCTTCCCAAACCCAATTAATGTGTAACTTGATCCATTGGTTGGGGATTAGAAATGTATCCCTGCCTGACCCCTATGCATATATAAGGTAGATGCAGTCTATAAATGCTTAACTACTCATGCCAAAAAAATAGCCCTAGGGTATAAAATCTGCCAGATACATTTTAAAAACATGGTTTGGTTTAAAGTGCCCCCTTGGACTGTTAGCCTGATAACAATCTATGAGCCTATTTGAAGTGAAATTATAAAACCTTTGTCAACGAGATAGGCAAAAACTGATATTGTGTTCATATTTTTCTCTCTCTTTATCTCATTTAAAAGGTATACTGACAATAAAGATAAGTCTTGATAAAAGTCTTGATCTGTGAAATGATTCTACTGCAAAAGTCAAAAATATTTCTCACAGTGCAAAGTGTGTATAAATGCTAGTGTAGTAAGGTGCAATATGTGTTATTTAACCATGAGCACTGACTGTATTAGGGAACAACATTTTTTTCACCATGTAAATGGAAGTTAAATTTCTAGTTTATTTAGGTGTTCAATAAAAAAAAAAAAAAAAAAACTCCTTAAAATACTATCAAAAAAGAAAGAAACTGAATGAAAAGGACTAAAAAAGACTTCAAGCAATGACAACAATGAAATACATTGGATATGCTCCCTGGCAAAAAGGGATGAAATTGTTAAGATCTAACAATTTTGAACATACCTTAATTCTGTTCCCATTGTATATTTTTTGAGTTGTTTCTAAGTATTTTACTATATATAAACACTCATTTGTAATTATTACATTTTGTTAAATTTTCCTTCCCTATGTCTACTGCACACTTACATTTTAGGTCTTCATATTTGTATTTTCCACATATTTTAATATCACATTTTATTACTGAAAATTTCATGATAATAAAAAGAAATACACAATTTCCATTTTTATATATGGGCTGACTTTATTAGCCTTCTCTTAAGCAAATAATTCATTTTGTAGTTCCTTTCCAACAGATGACTTCATCATCACTATCTTCATATCATGTTTTATATTTTCATGGACTTCATGTTTTAATTTTGTTTATGGGACCATGGCAAGCATCTTGTTTCAGCTCGGTGCCTTCTATGGAGAGCCATTGAGTATGGATAGTTTAGTTAGTATGTAAGGTTATTGGTATGAATCAAATTTCACATTTTTTTATGAATGCAATAATTCTGTTTTGGACATAGGAAGTATGGGTTATGCATGGAAAGAGTCATAGGTTCATAGGTAGGTACTAGGCTATTGGCCCTAGGACCTATATTAGCCTAGCCAAAAATGTACTCTGGCTTTCGCCACCCAAGAAAATTATTTTCCTGTGCCCCTGTTGAGCAAAGCAACAGAAGTGATCCTTGGGGTGAATTTCCTGTTTCCCATCCAATCATCAAGATTTTTCTTGAAGAGTGTTAATGAGGAGCTCTGTTTGACATAGGTAGTCTGTTCCAAAGTATGGGAAGTCTCTGGGACAGGAATCTATTCCTCCAGCATGTTCTGTTTATTGTGGTGACAAGGTTTTGGTCACTAGAGCATGTAGCTCAGTGGGATTGGGATTTCTTTAAGTGGAGCATGTCCAACAGCTCTGGGTTTGACATAGCTTTGTATGTTAGGCAGAGATCACCTCTGAGTAGGCAATATGCAATGGAGTAAAGCTGGAGTTTTTTGAGATGGTCTGCATAGGGTATCTGTTTGAGGCCAGTAATCCTCTTTGTGAGGTATTTCTATGGCCTTTCCAGTTGTTGTAGATGCCTTGTGAGGTACATACCAAAAGGGGCATTGTACTCTATAATGGGTCTAATGAGTGATGAGCAGAGGGGAACAATGACCTCTTTTTTTCCGGATGAGAAACCTTTTGTGATGAGGTGAGCCACATAGAAGGATTTCCTGACCACTGTGGCGATGTGATTATCAAAGGAGAGACTACTGTCCACCTGTGTCCCAAGGTCTCTTATCACATTTTCAGCGTTAAGTAGACTAACAGCTATGTGGTAGTTCATGGATACAGAGTTTTTATCAAAGGGGATGACAATACACTTTTTGGCATTGAGCTTCAGGCCATGGCTTTGACACCAGTCATCTGTCTCAGTGAGGCCCTTTTATAGTATGTCCACATTGTCAGGAGTTTTGATTATGGCAGTCATCTGCAAACGTTGTTAGCCAAAGACATTCTGTGTTAGCCTGCACTTCAGAGAATTAGATACCAAACACGAGAGGACCCAGGACTGAACCCTGTGGTACTCCACTTGTCACTGATCTGAAGTTGGATTTGGAGTCTGCTACTTTCACAGTGTGGGTTCTGTCCATGAGCCAGTTGGCAACCCATCTTGTGACATAGGGATTTATACCTAGTTTAGTGAGCTTATCTATAATTCCAGAGTGGGGGGATGGTGTTGAAAGCCTTGGCGAGATCTAGATAAGCTGTGTGAACCACCTTACCCTCATCTCTGGCTTTGGTGACTGCTTCAAAGAAGTCAATCAGGTTTAGGAGACATGATCTGCCTTTTACAAATCCGAACTGGGTAGGGTCCAGAGTTTAGAGCTTAGCAATGTCTTTGTTTATGAGTTCCATGATGATACGTTCCATGGCCTTACAGTCCAGGCTCATCAGGCTAATGGGGCGGTAGTTCCCGGGGTCTGTCATGGCTCCCCCTTTGTGGAGTGGGATAACCGTCATGGTGTGCCATTCAGTGGGCACAAAGCCTGAGGTGAGGCTATGATTGAACATGGTACTTAGGTAGGGTGCCAGTTCATTCTGTAGTTCATGTAGAACATAGCCTAGGATATTGTCATGGATTTATATCAGTATTGGTGGTTTGGAAGGGATTCTTCAATGCTGCTCATGTATTTAGGTTTTTTATACTTGTAATATAGTAGGGCCATGTTTTTAATATGGAAGATAGTGGTTCATGTTTATTTAAATTAAGATTTTCATTGTGATTCAAAGTCACACGATTAATTAGTGTTTCTATTTAAATCACACTTTTCTCTATGATACAATGGTTCTGAAGAAGTCCCTTTTTTAGTGACAAAATTACTTAACTGTTGCTATTTTGGCTGTAACATTTGTTCTAATAAACCTATTTTAAATGACAGTATACTTTATAATCCTGGTCTCACTTACGGTTTGCTTTTCATTGGAAATATTTAGGAATTTTATGCTACTGGTCCCCATCACTATGCGAGCCTTGGTTTGATTTTGAGTTGGTTACACATTCACACACTGTATTTGTCTTCCACTTATCAATCTTGAGCAATTGCAGGCTCAGTCTTGGTGAAATACAAAATATTTCACAAAAATGCAGAAATTCCTCATAAGGGAAAATATCTTGTATACATATTTTCCAAATCTGATACTGATATTGTTATTAATATGTAACTTGTCCTGACAGAAGTGCAACTTAATTTCTTGTGTTAGACTTTAAAAGTAAAGATAATGCACTATTGTTTATTGTCTGACTTTAAATAACAACCCAAGTAACTAATTAATAAGAGATTTCCTTGGAAATATTTTCTTCCTATATAATCATTTAAGTGTATACAATCTATCTAGCAAGTTCAAGAAAAAATAACCACATAGGAAATATCGTGGATAATTTTACATCAAATTATACACCTACCTCAAGCTGATCCTTGATTTTAATGTTATTTTCCTAATGCTGCATTTGGAGAATTAATTTGGTAATGTTATTCTCAGTAAACAATTACAAATTTCCTTGTGTATTTTGCCTGATATTTATTTTGCTAATCATTTAGCAAAAGTTACTAATATAGAAAAGTATATAAGTGAAAGGAATTTTTTTACGATTTTTTAATGGAAACAGACAAACGTTTGATTGAACACTGCAAAATTAAGCCTTTCTTATAAGATAGTTGAACACTGGTAGGTTATACATAAAGAAAATATAAAAAGGAATATATAAGACTAGAAATATTTTTTAAAGAATAGAAAGGAAAGATGCAAAAAGGTTATCAGTGATTATGAGGAGAAACTGCATGGGCATGAAGATGAATGGATAAGTAAAAAAAAAGAGAATATAAAGAGAAAATATGTCAAAGACTAGTGTGGATGTTTCTTTCTGAAGAAAAATAAGTGAAAAATGGTGCAAGAGAGCAAAGTAAAAGATGGAGTAGACATTTATAAAATGGGAAGGTTTTGGAATAAATTCTGAGATATATCTCAATTGTTTTAGAATAAAGAAGTAAGTAAGAGAGAATTGTGGAATGTTGAAAATTGGATGCGAAAATAGCAGAGTATATTACTAAGAAATGAAATTTGCTGTAACTGAAGTCTATTTTGTAGGAGATCAATAAAATGAGCATGGCAGGACATGATTCCATAGCATATGTTTATCTGATATATATGAATGATAAAAGGAAAACACGCTTTAATAGAAATATTAAATTATTGGCTAGAGTATGGAGTCAAAGATAAAAGGAGACAGGAAGGTGTAATTAAGTTTTTATATTAAAAAAACTGCAAGAGAAAAAAAATGCAGTCCAATTACATTCAGTAATGCAGACTGTAGGTTATTAATGAAAATAATACAAAAAAGAATAGGAGTACTGAATAATATATTAGAAAAAGGGATTTATGGAATTTAAGGGAGGAACACCAAGGATATGATGCTTATTATCAAAGGAAGTTGTTAGCAGCATTTTGTACGACCGAAATTAAGATTAGTTAATGTTATGTGGTATAAAAAAAAAACATATGATAGTATTAGTCCTAAAACAATGCTTGAGATTATATCTCAATATATTATGCATGAAAATATGAATTTGCTAAGATCTATTTTTCTACAACCATGGAATAAAGCATTAGTTAATGGATGACTCAGTATGGGAAACAAGTTAAAAGAGGGACAAAACAATGATGTCTCAAGTTGGATAGCATGTGTAATGGTGATAAATGCAGTGATTGTAAAAGCAAAAGAAAATGTGCAAGACAGAGTTGAGATACCAATTTGTTTCTCATATGCAGACAATTTGATTATTAAAATATAGTGATGTATGAGTGAAGTATGTCTTAAAATATTAATAAAGGAAATGTAAAGGTTTTAGAGACACTATGAAAGTTGCTTGTGTTTTTTTTTTAAATCAGAAATTAATAATTTAGAAATAACATTTTGAAAAAAATATGATCATAGAGGTGGATAATGTTGATATAAAGATTTTAGACATACAATAAATATTTTGAAATCTTTTGAATTAAAATACAGGAAAAAAAGTTTTTTAAATTCATTCATACATTTTAGGCAGATAGAGCTATGATGGAGGAATTTATTATTTTCCAATAAGTTTGAAAACAGTTATAAAAGTATATTATAAGAGTAAGTGTTATCACGGTCCAAATGCTCCTGTTGCTAATAAAATAAATAAATGATCCAAAAGAGAAGCACAGGAGCAAACCAAGACTGACAACAAAAATCAGCATAAATCCAGCAGTCACTGAGGCTTATTCAAGCAGCAGAAGTAAATGCTAGTTCAAACAATGACTGAATCCATGGCAAAGACAAGTAAAATCCAAGCTGTTTTATTGGTAAGCACTTTTACCCTGTAAGGGCTTTGTCAAACCATAAGAAACAAACACTGAATAAAATCAAGTCACATTTTATAAGGAAATAGGGCTGACATCACTTCCTGTTCCTGATTAAAACTTCAGTATGCAAAAATAATACACCTATAAAAAATGTATACAGAAAACTATATATATAAACAATATATATATAAAAATATATATATAAAAAATATACATCTGTATATAAAGGCAAATATAAAACATTTATTAACATTCTAAAATATGTATGTTTATCTCACAGTGAGTCTCCTATTCTTAAAAACAGGTTTCAATGGAATTTTGTCATTCAGACTTGGTCTCCGGTCTGCTCTAAGTCTGACAATCCATTTTAATTTCAGTGTTTCAGTGTAATTGCATATATCTCCTCCCCTAACACTGGGTTCATTGATCTGTATAACTAAGAATACAAATGAACGTGTATTGTCACTGTCTATAATGTGTTTAGAAGCTGCACTGCATGGAGACAGTGTACGGATGTGATAAAGGTGTTCCCTTACTCTGTCTCGTAGGCATCTGTCTGTCTTGCCTACGTAGAATGCTTGACAAGCAGTGCACTTAGCTAAATAAATGACATGTGATGTATTACAATTAGCATTCAGTTGAAACCTGAAACAATAGGAAGAAACTGGGTGAATAAACTGGGAACTGGAATCTTGGCCGAGAACAGAATTTAACAGAAATGACAATGTTAATTTTAATAGAAATAACAATGTTAATACTGCCATTTACACCAATGTTAATGGCCCTTCTATTTTGTCTACAGAGAATAATGGAGGTGTAAGTGTTGTGAATTCTAGTTTAAGTCAAAGGCTTAGTCCCAGTGTTCATTTACCTGAAACTGTGGACGTTACTCATGATGTGGATGTTAACCAGGGCACACAGACAGTGGGTAGTGTGAATATAGGTAATAATTTATAAGAACACACTGACTGTACTAATGATATACATGGAAATACACAACCAACTACTTCAGTACAGACCATACCCACCCTTCAACCCAATGCCATCTCACAACCACTCCCAGTTCCTTTGGTCAGAAGGAAGGAGCCCTCTTTGGTGGGTGTACACGGGTTTACCCCTTTCCCTATAGATGAACAACACAGAGGAGGGAGGAACAGATCTATGAGTCGGGGCAGGCAGAAAAGGAAAGCCTCAGGAGGAGAATTTATGGGACAAACACTGAAGAAGATGGACAAAGTCCCGAGACATTAGTTTGGAATCTTTCAGACAGGGTGTTATGCGAGGATGAAATAGAAATCCTCAACAGGGGTCTATCTTTTATACCTTCAGTTAGGAGTCAAATCACAGACACTATTGTAGATGTGAGGTTGTTTAGTCGGAATGTCCAGCTTAAACTGGACTATGGTATTTCTTCTAAGGACACACCGCATAATAAGATTTTTAAAAAACCTAGTACTTATGTACCAGTGTTACATCCCCTACTAGATGCTTTTACGAAAATGGTAGAGGATGATTTGCACACCCTAGATCAGAATAACAGGAAGAAGAAGTGGTATGGGAATTTAACCTCCAGATTGAGATCAGTTTTGAATAATCTAAGGGATGATAAAAACCTTATTATCAGACCAGCTGATAAAGGTGGACCCATAGTGGTGTTTAATAGTGTTGATTATTTACAAAAAATGACTCTCATGTTAAGTGACAGTGATTTTTATGAAATAATTAGTTTGAATGAAGTCTGGAGTAAGGTGCATAACATATCATATATGTTGCAAGATTTATTACTCAATGAGGTTATAGATGAAGACCTGTTTAATTTTTTACATGTGATAGATCCCTTGATTCCAGTCATCCAAGGCCTCCCCAAGGTACATAAAAATCCCCAAGACCCACCTACGAGACCAATAGTGGCAGGGAGAGGTTGAGCAATGGAGCCCCTATCCATCTACTTTGAGAAAAACCAAAGATCCTTGGTGAATGAATCTACACATATTCTTAAAGACACAAAACATTTTTTATTGGACTAATACTCCAAGTTTGTAGATCTACCGTTAAATATGTATTATAAAATGGTTACCCTGGATGTACAGTCCCTTTTTACTATGATACCTAAAACTGAAGGTGTTGAGAGTGTTATGAGATGTTTGCAGAGTTGCGAAGCCTATAGTCCAGCTATGAAAGATTTATTTGGTGCCTTGTTGGAAATTGTCCTGGAAAATAACAACTTTCTTTTTAATGAGGTAGCCTATATTCAGAAGGATGGCGTGGCTATGGGCACTTCATGTGCCAATAGCTATGCCAATCTTGTCCTGCTGGACTGGGAACGTAATAAGTTGTTTGTCCTAGATAGTTTTAAGAAACATGTTTTCTATGCACGTTTTGCTGATGATCTTTTCCTGCTGTGGACTGATACAGATAAAGCCCTGGATGACTTCCATAAAGAGATTAAGTCTAACCATTTTTTTTGAACTTTTCTGTTGAAAGTTCGATTAATTGCATTACTTTTTTGGATGTTGTTGTTGATAGATTGCCAAATGGGATGCTCAATACTGGAGTCTTTAGAAAAACGTGCTATAGGAATTCCCTATTAATCGGGAAAGTATGCACCCCAATTACATATATAAGAACTTGATAAGGGGACAGGCGATAAGAGCATCCACGATGAATCCATATTATGATAGCTTCTTACAAGAGTTGTCAAACTTAAACAACAGGCTTTTACAAAGAGCATATAGGCCAGATGAGATCACCTCCCACTTTGAAGGTGTTTTGGAGCTGAGGAATGGTATTGATAGACCATATTTCTCACAACCATATCCAGTAGAGAATGTCCCTGATATATGTCCTGAAGTTAGGAATTCACCAGTTAGATTTTCTGTTAGTTATACGCAAGACATAAACAGTATAAGAGAGGTTTTGAACAAGAATTGGAATCTACTTTTACTTGATTCACAACATAAAGACATTGTTGGTGAGGAGCCTTATTTTAGATATAGGAACAAGTCTAACCTACATAGATTACTTTGTTACCCTCACCTATCTACACATCCTAATGAGTGTTTGAACAATATTGTGGGTACTGTTCCGTGTAATTGTTGTAATTCTTGCAAATTTGTAGATACCAGTTCCCAGTTTATTCACCCATTTACTTCCTATTGTTTCAGGTTTCAACTCAGTGCTAATTGCAATACATCACATGTCATTTATTTGGCTAAGTGCACTGCTTGTCTAGCATTCTACATAGGCAAGACAGACAGACACCTACGAGACAGAGTAAGGGAACACCTTTATCACATTCGTACACTGTCTCCACGCAGTGGACTTTCTAAACACATTATAGACAGTGACAATACACATTCATTTGTATTCTTAGTTATACAGATCAATTAACCCAGTGTTAGTGGAGGGGATATATGCAATTACACTGAAACACTGGAATTAAAATGGATTACCAGACTTAGAGCAGACCGGAGACCAGGTCTGAATGACAAAATTCCGTTGAAACCTGTTCTTAAGAATAGGAGATTCACTGTGAGATAAACGTACATATTTTAGAATGTTAATAAATGTTTTATATTTGCCTTTATATACAGATGTATATATTTATATATATATATATATATATATATATATATATATATATATATATATATATATTGTTTATATATATAGTTTTCTGTATACATTTTTATAGACGTATCATTTTTGCATACTGAAAAGTTTTAATCAGGAATAGGAAGTGATGTCAGCCCTATTTCCTTATAAAATGTGACTTGATTTTATTCAGTGTTTGTTTCTTATGGTTTGATAAAGCCCTTACAGGGTGAAAGCGCTTACCAATAAAACAGCTTGGATTTTACTTGTCTTTGGCACGGATTCAGTTATTGTTTGAAATAGCATTTATTTCTGCTGCTTGAATAAGCTTCAGTGACTGCTGGATTTATGCTGATTTTTGTTGTCAGCCTTGGTTTGCTCCTGTGCTTCTCTTTTGTATCAGTTATAAAAGTACACACACACACACACACACACATATATATATATATATATATATATATATATATATATATATATATATATATAGTTTTTTTTTAACATGGAGAGCAATACTTAATCCAGTCAAAATGGGTATTTTATTTTGTAAGCTAAAATATGGTGGGCTTGGACTGAAAAATCTCATTGTCTATTTAGCTTTGTCTTAATTTCTTTCTTTTTTTTTTTTTTTTGATTCTTAAAAAAAAAAAAAAAAAACAGTGATGAAAATAAAGACTGTATTGGGAAATAATGAAGAAAGACTATAAGGATATACAGAAAGGGAACAGAATAAGGGAAAATTTACAGAGAATAAAAAGAATATTATGAAAGAAGAAGATGTAATATAATATGGAATGAACACAAGGATTCAATAAAGTAATGACATTTATTAATTTTGTTTCTTTAAATATGCATTGTTGAAAAGGTTAGTCCTACTAGGCTATCAGCCTGTTTTCAGGGAAGACCTGAGATGATAATTAGACTGCTATGGAAAATTTGGCCAACGCATTTGGGAACTTCCCCTACTTGTTGCGAGCATGGACACTATGTGGTGTAACGCTTCCTGTCCGGATGTGGAGGCAGCTTGGAGAATCAGTAAGAAGTATGGAGAGTGACAGTGGTAGAGATAATGTCGGGAGAAGTCTGGAGAGAGAAGTAGTTGACTGTGGACTAAAGCTGAAGGCAGTCAAGCCTTCACAAGAGATTTTGTGGTTGGAGGATATAATATCAGAATGAGATGAATAGAGGGTAAAACATGCAAGACAGATGAAATGCAGGAGAAGAAAGAAGTGAATGCATTTGAGCCATCACATTATACAGAATTACTCTTTCACAAGAAGTTGTTTGAAGGAGATGCTGAATTGTTGCAAGGATGTATTGTTACAATCTTCCAGTTGAGTGGGTTGTATATTTGAAAGACTTAATTTACCACAGTGAACCAGAATATTAGAAGGCAGGTTTGTGGGGTGAAATAATTAAAAGGATACAAGAAGAAGAAGAAGAGGAAGATATAAAAAGAAAAGTGAAGAAGCTGTATGCATAAACAGTAAGAGAAGGAAAAATAGAACAAAAGAAACAGAAGTGAAAAAGAAGTATCTTCTAAGAATTAGCAGTAAGAAAGAGAAGGAACTTGATAGATATGAAATGCGAGAAAACATTATTGCACTATTAGGTATCGCTTTCAGGGAACTAAGAGCATTTATTCATATTAACAAAGACTCTTTTCTTTTTATAACTGTTTTTGCTCAAATCAGGACAGTATATGGGAAAAAGTCTTAGGACAATATGAAGTAAGAAAAAACTATAAGCCTTCCTCAACCATTTAACAGAAAGACAGAAAACAAAATGTATGTACAATTTTGAACTGAAATAGAAGGCAGAAGTATTAAGAGACTATTTAAAGACTATTTGCAAGGATATTATGGACATTACAAAGATATATGATAACAGAGGCTTATGGACTGGGGATTGGGAATGTGCTGTTGTACTACAAATGAAAAATGAAAATATAATGCATGCACCCCGTGCGATAAATGTGGATGGAAATAGAGGGTTTGCAAAATATTGGGGCAACTTCATACATTTATTTGTGTTAAAATGATAATTTAATTAGTAATTGTGATAAGAGAAAGTGTTATGTTTGTGGTAAAGCAGGTCATGAAACAGAAATATGTGAACTAAAATGTATAAAATGTGAACAAATGGGGCATTGATGGGTTGATTGTGAAAAAATGTGGAGGTAAAAGGAGGGATGAACATGTACAAGAAACTGATTTAGATCATAATACAGAAGTGGAACAAGAGGAAAAGCAGAATGAAAATATAATGCTAGAGAATAAAGGATTAGGAAAAGATGATGGATATAAAAGGAGAGATAAAGAAAAGGAAGAAAAAACAATCAATTCAAGTGAAGAGGGAGATACTAATTGGGTGATGATTAAAGGCACACAAAATTCCATTGGGAAAAGAGTTAAAGACAGAAAATGTAAATTTAAGAATATAGGTTTGAGAGAGAATAAAAAGGCAAAGGATGATAAAGGTAAATACAAAAGTGAAAATCTTAGCTATAAATGTGACTAGTATGAAGAATATAAAAAGAAGGCTAGGTGTATTGGAATGGTGCAGATTGCTTGATATGGATATTTTAATATTCATATGCACTACGATTTTAACAGAAAGAGAGTTATGACAGGTAAAGAAATTGTAGGAAGGAGAGGTTACTTATAATGTATGAGAAGAGAACTGTTGAGGTACAGGAATTTTAAGTAAAAACTCAATACAAAATGTTGGATTTTACTTTAATAATATTGGGTAGGGTGACAATATTAGATGTGAGATGGAAAAAACAAGTATTTAGAATTATTGTAGTATATGTATATGTGTATGTTTCACAAAAAGAAAGTAACCTGATGTTCAAAGATCCTCAATTATGTTAGTGTTAATATGCAAATAATATTGGTGGGAGATTTTAATTTTGATTTAAGTAAAAGGAGAAAAGAAGGGGTAGATATTAAAGTAATTACAGATATTTAAAAAATGAAAATTGTGTTTATGGGATAACAAATACCGGACATATAAAAGAGGTAATTTAAGAACAGAAATTTATTATTTCATGATTTCCAATAGTTTGAAAATATTATATAAAGGAATGAAAGTAACAGGTTTTTCAGATCATGTGGCAATTTGGGTGGATATACAAGAAAAAGAAGGATATATAAAACAGGAATATAAAATAAAATAAATTAAACAGGTTTAAATGAAAAAGTTAAATAATGGATTATACAGCTATGGAAAGGTCATATAGATATGAGAGTGTTTATAAGAATTGGATAAGTTAGAATATAAGCTAGAAAGAAAAAATATAAAATAAGTGTGCTAGAATGATAAAGAGCAAAAATAACAAGAGAAACACATCTATAAAGAATCTACCATCAATCATTTAGAGATATAGTAAGAGATAGCAAACATATGTCTTTTAAGGAGGAAAAAAGATATATGAAATGAATCAAGAAAAAATTGTGGTTTAAACAAAGTTATGTTTTACAAGGAAAGAAAGTGGAAGTGCTGCCATACTTAAATAATGTGGTAAAAGGAAACAAAAGAATAATAAGAGAAATAAAAAGTGAAAACAGGGATATTGTTAAGACACAGAAAAAAAAAATAATGCATCTAATAAAAACATATAAGTAATACAAAACATTAAGAAGACATAAATGTAGAGTGAAGAGATGAACTAAAGAAGATAATGAAACAATAGAAAAGAACATAGAAATGAAAAAATAGAAACTGTATTAAAGAAAGGTATTTGGAATCAGCCACAGTTTTGGATGGGATTGCATATTTAAAGTATAAAGATATGCTAGATTGGCAGAAAAAAATGTTTTTAGAGGTGTTAAACAAATGGTTAGAGAAAGGAGTGATGATGAAAAAATATGTATCGGAACTATAAAATTCATATGAAAAAAGGGTAGAAAGAAAATATAAAGAACTGAAGACTGATATTGTTGAAAAAAGTGTACTATAAAATATTTATGGAAATAATAAAGAAGAGAATGTAAAGCAATCTGAATAAGTTATAGAATGAAACAGTATCTGAGGAAAAAAGAAGAGGCAGTAGAGAACATTTGATGATAGTAAGGGAAGTGGTAGATGATGCAATAAATAGATATTCAGAGCTTAAAATCTTGACAGGAGCTGTGAGTAAAGCATTGATATGATATAGCATGAAACTTTATGGGATATTATAAAAAGAGTATAATATAATAAATATATTTGTTTCAGTATATAATAAGAAAAAATAGTAATAAATGGCTTAAGTGAAAATATAAAAATAAGACATGGTTTGAGACAGGGATATCCAGCAAGCAGTATTTTATTTGCATTAATTATGAATACAGTTGTTAATGAAATAAATTTAACTTTAAAGGTAGATGAATATTGTAGAAAAGAAGGCATTCAAGTTCCAGCAATGTTCTCTTATGCTGATGATATAGTGCTAATTATTCAAAATGAAGAGTGGTTGGAGATAGCTATCAGGACTTTTAGCCAATAGATGAAAGTTATTAGTTTATTTATAAATACGGATAAAAGTAAAGGATTATGATTAACATGGGAAATAGGAGGGATTCCGTTTAATAGAGAAGAGATATAAATTTTAGGTATAAAATTTAGCAATGAGCAACTGAAAATAATACAGTGGCAGAATATGATTCAAAAATAAGGAATATATGTATATTTTGGAGATCATATAAGTTGACATTTAGGAAAAAGTATATTTAATCAATTATGTTATATTAGATAAAATAGCGCATTTATAGAGCATGTTTATGATTCCTGCAAAACATAAGAAATAATTATTGTCAATAATGTTTTCATTTATATGGGGTTCAAGATTAAATCTGGTTAAAGGAGGGATATTTTTATGTTAAAAAATGAGAAGGTTTATTATGTTTATTTAATCGTGTTGTTCATGCAGAATCATTGAATTTATATAGAGTGCTGACATGGATAAAGGAGAGAGATAAATGACTGATAGCAGTAATAATGAGAGAAAAGTGCAAAGACATCTGGGACAAGCTGAATAGTTTAAAAAGAGGGAAATGATATTTAAGTGCAAAAATTAAAGAATATCAAAATAAAATTTTGTTATGGAAAATTAATATAGATAATTTAGGAAAAAAATAGAAAATTAATATAGGTAATATAGGAAAACATAGAAGATAATGGTATGCAAATATAATGAATAGATATTACTATGTATACCTGTTGAAACATTTTGAGAAAAGAAAAATAAAAGCTATAGTGGGAAGGAGAGGCAGGTGTGAAAAATATTTTGAATGTACAGGTATTTTGTGGGGATTAATGATAAGAAATTATCAGTGAAGGCAAGTATGCCATATAAAATAGAATATGTAATCATTGTGTTGTGGTGAAGACCACTGAATGTTTTTTTTTTTTTTTTTGGATTGTGAAAAAGTACAGAAACTATGGCAAAATATGCAAAAATTAAACTATAACAGGTTTGAAGGGAATTAAAGATATAAATATGGATATGATAAAATATGGCTATTATGGTGATAGATCCGAAAATGATGTTAAAATATAGATAAATGTTCTGTATATATGGATTATTTAGAATGAAAGGTTGAATTAAATAAAATTTAATGGAAAATGGATATTGTCAGAGATATTGAAAAAGATAAAATTTCATGGCTTACAGATAGGAAAAATAGTTAGCTATCAAGATGTCACTTTGACTATTAGGAACAATAAGATATTAACTAACATACACAGAATGGGAACTGGAGATTATAATATTTTGGATTGTAGCAGTTACCATCTACCACATACTTTGAAGGTGCTACCTTATAATGAATTATTGAGAGTCAGCAGGCTATGTAACGATGAAATGGGGATAGAAAAGGAAATAATAAAAACATGTATTAATTTCAAGCAAAGGAGGTATGATGAAAATGCTATTTTAGATGCCCTTCATAAAATAATAGATACCAGCTTACTTCTAATAGGCCTTTAGTAAATAAGATACATAATAATAGAGAATTTAATACTGTGCAGGAGTGTAGAAAAGTCCATTTTGTTACTGTATTTAATATCTTAAGTGAGGAAATTATTGATGCCATTAGATATTATTGGCCCTACTTAATTAATACGGAAGGGGTAAAAAAATCTTTGTAAAACTGTAAATATCTCTTTAAAGAGAAGTAGGACTAACTAAGATATGGTGGTACACAATGCATTTGTTTCACCTGGTGAAAAATTAAATCTGCAGGTTTTGGAATGTGGCACCTTCCCTTGTGGAAGGTGTTCGGTTTGCTCCAACATTACCAAATGTTTTGAAAAAATAAATGGTGTAAAATTCTGTTCCACTTCTGCTTTTTTATGTATAACTAAATCAGTGGTATATGCTTTGTCTTACCCCTGTAACTTATTTTATATAGGGGAGATTAAAAGAATATTCAAGTTACCATTGCAAGAACATATTAGAGACATAAAAAAACAATAATTCTATGAGCCCTATACCTTTACATTTTTTTACTTGTCATAGCAGTGACTTTTACTGTTAAAAGCTTGTATTTTGGAACATATATCAGAAACAGATGAAGTGTTAATGAAAAAGAAATTATTGTATAAAGAGACTTTATATATTTTAAAATTTAATACACTATCTCCAGCAGGTTTAAATAGTGAATGTAAATGGAGATTGTTTATTTTAAATGTATATATGATTATTTTAATTGATGGCTGTTTAATTAGGTGATTGTTTTATTAATTGTATTTAAATGAATATATGTGTGTGTGTGTGTGTGTGTGTGTGTGTGTGTGTGTATATGTATATATATATATATATATATATATATATATATATATATATATATATATATATATATATATAGATGTATGTTGTGGCATATTTTGTAACTCCAGGAAGGCTGTACTGAGGCACAAGAGTGTTATTCAGTGTGAATAAACTATTTTATACAAGATTGGTGGCATCTTTTTCGCTGGCTTTGTAGTCTGGTATATTGAAAAAGATACAATTTTGGTTATGGGAAAAAGAATGGGGGGATTAGTTATGTGACTAATGGTTGATGTATATAAAGTAAAATTAGAAATGAGATTAGAAAGTGAAAAGTGTAAATAAATGTACATCATTTGTGTGCAATATATATATATATATATATATATATATATATATATATATTGATTGATTGATTGTATTATGGCTTTTAATAAAGAACCTCCACTCTTTTTGATAGGTGCTATGGGATATTTTACAGTAAACCTGAGCGACCACTATCTCAGTGATATAGGGTCTTAGTTTAATGTATCATCAGAAGGACGACACACTCAGCAGTGCAGCACCCCCTTATGCTGCAGTGCACTGCCAGCAATCCATCTATATGGTAAGTCACAAGCTTCTGCACCAAAAGTCAGTGTGCTGCCTGTTGCACCATTGGCACTACTTACAAATAATATGAGAGTATAAAAGAAAAACTTTATTGTATAAAGATATGGAAAGATAAAAATGGAAGCATTAAAAAGACTATAAGGGAAGAATTTAAGGCTGTTACAAAAATACTTGGGTGGGGATTCAAGAAGATTACTGCAAAATGTATACCTCCATTTAGACATCACTGTAACTTTTTGCTTTTTAGGAAGGGCCCTAATACTGCGCTGCATGGTGCTTTAGCAAAAGATGAACAGCACTGCATACGGCTGGCTCCACAGCTGTGCTGAATACTACTGAGACAGTCTGCAGGACAGGAATATACTAATTAGCTATGTGTTGTCCAATGAAACCACCTCCAGGAAGGCATCTACACACCATTTCATTAAAAAAAAAAATCACATGGCCATGTAGATCACCACTGCCAACCCCATCCCACTGTGGAAGTGAACATGACCAAATGGCAGTGTTCAAACACTGACCATGACCATGGTACAGGGAACAAGGGATGGGAGCAGCCACTAGACACCAGGGACTTCTCTACCACTAACTGCAATAATGGCATGGACATCAATATGGCGATTATAGGTGGGGGTCACTAGAAACTAATGACCTAACCCAGGATTAAAGTGTCATAACTGCACAGACTTTGGTACTGGGATCAAGGAGTGAAGAGAATCACAAGAAACTAGGGGTAACTCATGATTAAAGTGCCATAATTATATGGAGATCAGAGGATAGCTGGAATTAGAAACTAGGGATTCCACAAATATGCCATAACAGTACATAAACTACTGCACTGCTGGGGGGGGGGGGGCAATTGTTATGTTTAGTATCTTCAAAACTGATTTTTATTTAAAATCCAGGAATATTAGTTTGGTACTAGCTTTTAGTAAAATTGATTGAATATAATGGTAATTACAACCTCAAATAGATAAGTTTAACTCTATAAAAACACATTGTAGCTTGCCCCACCAGGATATAAGCAACAAGTCTGAAATATAACAATGTAGATGATGATGATGCTAATAATACTAATAATAACAATGACAATATTAACAACATCAACAACATACCTGTACCACAGGACTGAATACACCTCATGGACTGTACTAATACATTCCTTTGTTTTTATTCATACAAATATATGAAATATTAAGAATATAAACTAGGATACAATTTAGTAGGAACATTGAACCAGCATCAAAAAAATACTACCTCACGGTATTGTATAAATGCAAACATTTAAATAACAGGCAGATGTACAATACATGAAAAGGCATCTCTACTGTACAGAAAAGTACAGGAACATATGCTGATTTACAACAAAGTCATTTAAAACACATGATGCTAGCATTTTGTTATAAGATTCATTCTATTACAACACATGATGCTAGCATTTCATTATAAGATTCATTCTATAATCATAATTCTCACTATCAGACTCATCACTTGTGCCATTATATTCGTTTCTTGTGATATTTATCCAGACAGACTTCATCCAAATACGCTACTACTCGGGGAAATGTAGCATGATCATCTGGCCAAGATCTGACTATTTCAGACTTTCTTTTGTTATGCCTATCAGTACCCCAGTATAGGATAGAAGGCTTGAAACAGACATATACAACCCAGGTGGGGAACGCCATTATATAATTACATTTGATAGTGGTTATTGATGCACATGCATATTTCTTATACTGGCAGTTTTTCATGTTGTTCACCATTCTAGGTGCATGAGTTATTGTGAGCTCATTAAAAAAGCCTGCTTATGCAATATTAGAGCATCCGTGTTCTGGTTCTCAAATTGAAGATGTTAGGAGTTTTGCAATGTGTGACCTCAGAGACATAACAACATTGGAGACTAGGGGTGTTCACTGTTCACCAAAATAATGGGGTTTGCTTTCTTTCTGAAAATAAGTGAAAACTCTCAGTTCAAATTGAGGAAAAGGACTATAAAACTGAAGTCCATTTTACTCATTTAGTTGAAGGTAATGAATGCCAAACACAAACATACTATCTGGAAAACAGGTATTCAAAAACTGATGGAGAATGATACACCCCCTACAAGTACCCAGTTCAAATCAGAAAAAAAGGTGACAGTAGTTAATTCTCAGTAAAAGCATGCAATTAATAAAACTGTATTTTGTTAAGATAGCTAAACCTAAGTCATAACAGAATGTCTGTGCATCCATCTAACACATACCGATTAACACCACCTAAGACACCTATGTAAACTCAATGAAAGGGTATCAAAATTCTCTTATGCAAATCTGCTTACTGAGTAAGACAGGACATATTTTATCACATTCCAGATTCACTGTGTCACTAGACAGATCACTTTAGTCAAGCTACTATGATATATTATAATACAGAATATCATCAGTTAAGGATACATGCTAATATCACTCTAGTGAGGCTTTCTAGAGTAAGTTTAATACAAATGCCAAATGCAACTAATAAAATTACTGTAAATGTGGTACAGCTGACCCCTGTCAATGCAAAAAATGTATATTATTTTGTACCAAGATGTACAGTATTGGTTCAGGCTGGGGATATGTGGTTTTATCTAGTGTTATGTCACTGAAACAGTTGCCTTTCAGTGCGGTCTTTTCTGCTGTGTAATTTAAGCAACAATCTTCTAAACATTCCATGACCATATTGTATACACAAGACCAATAAAGCATTGCTAAAATGTTATCAAAACCTCAAAATATTTAGCAAAAATTGTTGATGACTGTGGGCTTTGGTATCTACCTCTACTACCCTTTAATACTTTGTTATATGCTACAACTAGTATTAACCACAAAGGTAACCAGGCAAATGTGTTGTTGTGTGATGGTGCTTTTGTTTTTCATGTATGCATTGTAGACTCAGCTTTGTGCCTATTTAAGGCACCTAGAGCATGTTGTGCAATGCATACATATTAGCCATTTATTCAGACACTGGATCATGAACAGACTAGCATGGAATCTTAAGTGCCTGTGTTGGGTTTTCTTACAAATGAATTCATTAATCAATTAGTGAACTGCTCCCCCAAACACATACTCTGCATTTAGCATTAGAATTTCATTTCAAATCCTCTTACATGTAAACACCCAATGTGTCAAATACTGTGACAAGGGCACAATCTGCAAGAAAAATTCAGTAATAAAGATGTACTGCTGTATTTCCTGTGCATTTGACATGCATGCAGTGAGGCCACTTGAACCTGCATGGATTCTTTGAATTCAGCTTCCATGTACATACTCAACATATTCAAAGTAACAATTAGTAAGACTCATTAATTGCCAGGAAACTCAGCCATACAAAACAGAACTTTGTAGTCACGTGTCTCATTCATCTGAATGGGGACACATTCACATCTTCTCATGGCTATTGCTTAATTCCTATTGTCAATGAAAATTGCTGATTGCATATTTTGACTCAGGATTCATGTGAGCAAGCTCTGACACATAACCTGAAGCATAAAACCAGGCCTGAAGTAAATCACTTGGTAAATTACTTATTCTGTCTTTCCTTAACATATACCACAATCTGTCATTGCACTTTCTTGAATATGAGCATGGATTCAATATTTTAGTCAGTAATACAATATCATACAAATAATTCAGATTTTGTGCAGGTAATAGCACGAAAACTGCAGAGATCACTGAAAAAAGTTGCAGCTGTAATTTTGCAGTGGACCTGCAAATTAATGTGCAGCTGCTTTATGGTTTCTCACATTTTCTCTAATGGAGTACGTAACCATCTTTGTTGCAGGAATTATTGATTTGTGCAAGCTTTCTCTTTACATACATGGGCATTCTGGGAACGACCATCTGAAAATGCATATTTTCAGACTTGGTATGACCAATGGTGGGTTTGTACAGGAGGTAGTGTTTATGTGTTGATATCATTATATTTATAATTTTTGTTCAGTTGTTAAGTATACTTCCTGGCTAAATTACTTTCTCAGTTATATACTTCTAATTGTTTACTGACAGAATCTAACTAAGGATTACAGAAGGGACTGCATTACCAGCTCCTTAAGGTTTCCTTGGAGAACATCCAAGACTCCAAACAGACATATACTGGAGGTTAGGATTGAACTCTTGACCTTGGAACTACAGTGATCAGAACATGGAGTAGTTTATTGTAATTATGTAGTTATTATGATAAACTGTTATTTTTAAAATAATTTTTTATATTTCAAGGTAAATCCTTTGAATAACTAAGTGCATTCACTTGAACTGGAAATTATCATGAAGGGCAGCTGACTGCACTACCTGCTGGTTTGCCTGCTTATAGGCTTGTTTACATTCCTGGACTATGGAAAGACAGTGGACTTACATTTGTGGAGGATTATAATATACAGAGTCTCTGTGACCTGGTCTGTCTTGTTGTGGAACAAGACAATTTTCTTTTCTAATTTTACTGGCGTACCGCTGATATCATTACATTTGTTAGTAAGCTGGGAGGATCTCTGTTTTATGGTGACTAACTAATCCTAAGAGAAAAAACACTGTATGACAGGGGAGGCTCATGCTATAGGACTGCAGGACTACAGCCCCCCAGCTGTGGAAAAGGAAAAAAAAAACAAATTGGTGAGTCTTGGAATATTTCTGAACATCCGCACATGTACACTCGACAATCACAGACCTCAGGAGGGATCCAGACTGCTGCAACAGCAGTCTGGGGTAGGAAGAAGGCATCTCGGTACTCTGATGCCCAGAATTCAATGTGGTTGACCGCATAGAATGGACGAGATCCAGACTGCAACATCTGCAGGCTGGAGCCTGCTCTCGCAGGGAAGGAGGACATGCTTACTCGAGTCTTGGGAGAAGGACGTGTTAACCGGACCTGAAAATACTGGGGAAGTATGTGTTATTGAAGCTGCTGTTACTGGAGGAAGGTGTTATTGGCTGCTGCAGACAAGGGACACCAGGTACTCTGTGTGTGTGTGTGTGTGTGTGTGTGTGTGTGTGTGTGTGTGTGTGTGTGTGTGTGTGTGTGTGCGAGTGTGTGTGTAATGCCCCAGTTGATATATACTGGTGGCTAGAGAGAACTCAGATGGTGTTGGCTCAGGCTTGAACCCTGTACCTTGGGTGCAGGGAGCAAGAGCCTGAATTCCCTACCCACCACCATCTGTGAAAACTTTGCAGAATTTTGCCTCATATTTTTGTTCTGTTCTGTTCCTTATAAAATCTGTGGATTTTTAATTCAGTACATAGTTGATGGTGCAGTGGGAGCATTGTTGACTCACAGCTAGAGATTCTCTGGTTTGATTTTTGGCTGGGGTGCCATCTGTGTGGAGTCTGCATGTCCTTCCTGTGTTTGTGTGGGTTTCCTCTGGGTGCTCTGGTGTCTTTCCGTGTTACAAAGGCATGTGTCTGGAGTGTTTCTCCCTGGGCCTCTGCTGAAAATTGGCTTTTGTTCCAAGTCAGACTTTCCTGGTTAACAAATGTTAAATAAATAAAAATGACAGACATTTGAATTTCAGACTTGATATTCTTCAGAAAGTACATGGTAAAACAAAACCTTTTATTCTAGCAATTTTCTAAGTTTATAACATCACTATTTGAAATTTGTCTCTATTTTTGGGACTGTATTCCCCCATTATTGACTTCATCCAGGTTTTTTGTGCTAAGTTTGAAAGCTATGGTGAGAATTGAATTCACTGAATATGTTTAGGGGCTGTAGTCCCCCATTACTGACTTTGTCCAGGTGTTTTGTGCTAAGAGGTTGACATCTATGGTGAGAACTGAATTCACTAAATGGTAGCCATTTAAGTTTCAGTCTTCCTCTCTTTCACAAAACAGCTGATTTGGTAGAGTGGTATGTTGCTCTGACTGTTTTGCACAGGGCCCTGGGTTCAAGGCTTGGCAGTGAAATGTATGGTAGTAACACAGCATTTTATTCTAGAAACTTTCCAAGATTATACAAGCAATGTTTAAAATATGTCCCTGGTGTTTGGGCTTTTATCCCCTCAATAAATTATGACTTTTTTCCAGATTTCTTGTGCTGCAAAGTTTAGAGATACAGTTGAATGTCTAGTAGATTTTACAAGGATCTGAGAGCTGCAGGAAAAGAGAAGTTTAGTGCTGCTGAGTCTGCATGCAATGTTAATAGCACAACAAGTAGTATACTTGCTTTTGATGCAGAAGGCTGTGGGTTCTACTCCCACAATATGTAGATGCATTGCTGATACTGTGTTGTAAAGGGGGTGGATGCTGTATTCCTTTTTGGCAAATATACCTAGTAACTATGAAGCTGTTATCAGTTTGCCATCCACTCTCTATTGCAATATTACTAGCTTATCATTTTTTAATGTAACATAGGCAATTTATTCCTCAAGTGCAACAGGCAATTTATTTGTAGATGAAACAATGAAATATAAAGATGTTTGCTAGCAGCAGCCACTTCATTCGTTTCAGATCTCTTTAATGTGGAATTATTTAGATGAGATTTACTTCTTCAGAGATTGTGCATATTTACTGATACTGGTGGATTGTTGAAGCTTGAGTAGACTTTTATGATGGAAATGTTCTAAACTGGGCAGTTTTGTCATTACTGGTGCATGCATTTTGTTTCATTGTGTAATGGAAGAATGTTGAAAAGAAATTTAAAACGCTCTCTAACAACTGTACTGTATTATAGAAGGAATATTATTTAATACAGTCAGGAAGGTGCGCTGTAACAAGTGTACTGTATTATACAAGGAATATTATTTAATACAGTCAGGAAGGTGCGCTGTAACAAGTGTGCTGTATTATACAAGGAATATTATTTAATACAGTCAGGAAGGTGCGCTGTAACAAGTGTACTGTATTATACAAGGAATATTATTTAATACAGTCAGGAAGGTGCACTGTAACAACTGTACTGTATTATACAAGGAATATTATTTAATACAGTCAGGAAGGTGCGCTGTAACAACTGTACTGTATTATACAAGGAATATTTAATACAGTCAGGAAGGTGCGCTGTAACAAGTGTACTGTATTATACAAGGAATATTATTTAATACAGTCAGGAAGGTGCGCTGTAACAAGTGTACTGTATTATACAAGGAATATTATTTAATACAATCAGGAAAGTGCGCTGTAACAAGTGTACTGTATTATACAAGGAATATTATTTAATACAGTCAGGAAGGTGCGCTGTAACAAGTGTACTGTATTATACAAGGAATATTATTTAATACAATCAGGAAGGTGCGCTGTAACAAGTGTACTGTATTATACAAGGAATATTATTTAATACAGTCAGGAAGGTGCGCTGTAACAAGTGTACTGTATTATACAAGGAATATTATTTAATACAGTCAGGAAGGTGCTGTAACAAGTGTACTGTATTATACAAGGAATATTATTTAATACAGTCAGGAAGGTGCGCTGTAACAAGTGTACTGTATTATACAAGGAATATTATTTAATACAGTCAGGAAGGTGCGCTGTAACAAGTGTGCTGTATTATACAAGGAATATTATTTAATACAGTCAGGAAGGTGCGCTGTAACAAGTGTGCTGTATTATACAAGGAATATTATTTAATACAGTCAGGAAGGTGCGCTGTAACAAGTGTACTGTATTATACAAGGAATATTATTTAATACAGTCAGGAAGGTGCGCTGTAACAAGTGTACTGTATTATACAAGGAATATTATTTAATACAGTCACGAAGGTGCGCTGTAACAAGTGCACTGTATTATACAAGGAATATTATTTAATACAGTCAGGAAGGTGCGCTGTAACAAGTGTACTGTATTATACAAGGAATATTATTTAATACAGTCAGGAAGGTGCGCTGTAACAAGTGTACTGTATTATACAAGGAATATTATTTAATACAGTCAGGAAGGTGCGCTGTAACAAGTGTACTGTATTATACAAGGAATATTATTTAATACAGTCAGGAAGGTGCGCTGTAACAAGTGTACTGTATTATACAAGGAATATTATTTAATACAGTCAGGAAGGTGCTGTAACAAGTGTACTGTATTATACAAGGAATATTATTTAATACAGTCAGGAAGGTGCGCTGTAACAAGTGTGCTGTATTATACAAGGAATATTATTTAATACAGTCAGGAAGGTGCGCTGTAACAAGTGTACTGTATTATACAAGGAATATTATTTAATACAGTCAGGAAGGTGCGCTGTAACAAGTGTACTGTATTATACAAGGAATATTATTTAATACAGTCAGGAAGGTGCGCTGTAACAAGTGTACTGTATTATACAAGGAATATTATTTAATACAGTCAGGAAGGTGCTGTAACAAGTGTACTGTATTATACAAGGAATATTATTTAATACAGTCAGGAAGGTGCGCTGTAACAAGTGTACTGTATTATACAAGGAATATAATTTAATAGAGTCAGGAAGGTGCGCTGTAACAAGTGTACTGTATTATACAAGGAATATAATTTAATACAGTCAGGAAGGTGCGCTGTAACAACTGTACTGTATTATACAAGGAATATTATTTAATACAGTCAGGAAGGTACGCTGTAACAAGTGTACTGTATTATACAAGGAATATTATTTAATACAGTCAGGAAGGTGCGCTGTAAGAACTGTACTGTATTATACAAGGAATATTATTTAATACAGTCAGGAAGGTGCGCTGTAACAAGTGTACTGTATTATACAAGGAATATTATTTAATACAACCAGGAAGGTGCGCTGTAACAAGTGTACTGTATTATACAAGGAATATTATTTAATACAGTCAGGAAGGTGCACCGTAACAAATGTACTGTATTATACAAGGAATATTATTTAATACAATCAGGAAGGTGCGCTGTAACAAGTGTACTGTATTATACAAGGAATATTATTTAATACAACCAGGAAGGTGTATCAAAGAGCACGCGCATGTTTTGTGTGCAAGTAGCCTATGATTTGAAAACAGTCCAAAGTTAATCTTTATCTGCCACTGGCAAAATGTACTTTATTTGAATGTGGGTTTCAATACTGTTTCAATGAATGTGAGTTTCAAGGGCAGAGACATTTTAATGCTAAGTCTGTTTTCATTGTGAAACTGCATTGCTTTGTTTAACAGGTCTATTAGTGTTTGTGCTGTAAAATGCAAAATAAAACTTTCAAATTAAATCCAAGTCATCACAGAAGTAAAGCAGTATGTGCATTACATTTTTTATGGTAAATGGGGTGAAATAGCCAAGTAATGGGACATTGGAATGGCTGCAAGGGGGAGGCTCCATTCAACCATGATTTTGTGAGGGGGGGAAGGGCGTCAGACTCAAAGACAGTCCAGGCTGAACTATACATCTCAGCTGTCCAGATTTTTTGCAGAATGAATAGATTTTTGCTTCTTATTTTTGGTTTGTTCCTCATAAAGTTTGTGATTTTCTGTCAAATCATTTAGGAATGAAGTCACTAAATAATGATAGACATTGAGTTTCAGACTTCATAACCTTCAGAAAAATGCATGCTAAAGCAAGACCTGTTATTCTATCAACTAAGTTTAGACAAGAGAAATTTTTAGTACTGTTTGTATGTTCCCCCAATATATTTGACCCTGTCCAGATTTTCTGCATTAAGAGGTTGAGAGGTATGTTCTAATAAATCAATTTATAGAATTAGTAATATCCAAACCTCTCAACTGTCCCCAATTTTGTCTCAAAATGTTGCTCTCCCCCTAATAATCTCTCCGCAAAATAGCAATTTTGGAAGAAAGCGTGGAGGATTTACAATTATAAATAACTCTAGTGATCAGAGTTATAGATTACTTTTATTTCAGAAATGCATGTAGATTTTATTTTGTCAGCTGTTCAAGTTAACAGTACTAATATTAAAAAGTGTCCCTTTGACAGGTTCCCAGCTATATTGTGTGGCAGTTTTATATTTTTGCATCACATTTTTGTCCGTTTTTCATAAAATTATGGTTTTCTGGCAAATTAGTGGAAAATCATTAAAGATTGAAGTTAGAAAATAATGACAGACATTTGAGTTTCAGATTGCATACCCCTCAGAAACACTACTATTCTATTATCTTTCTAAGTTTATAAGAGCAATATTTAAAAAATGTCCTTATTTTTGGGCCTTTGTCCCACTTCTATGTATGGCTTTGTCTAGATTTCTTGCTCTGAGGTTGAGAGGTATGACAAATGTGTCAGAGCCATCACCATCAGCCAGAGACATTTCAAATTGTGACATACTTGTTGCACCCCACTCCCCCATTTAATGACTTTGGATGTGTCCAAGCAAAGCGAGGAGCAGTTATGCAGTGTAAGTGTGCAGAGTATTCCCCCATCCAAGGTAGACACAAGTACGACAGTGGCTTTTCATCTGTCCTTGATTTTGCAAAATGTTCTAGTTTTCTATCATATTTTTATACTGTTGATTTATGCTTCTTATTATTCAGAAAATGCATGCTGTTGCAGTGCCTTGTTGCTCTGTGTTTAAGTAGCAATGCTTTAATGACCATCAGGTAAGCTTGTATGAGTTTGTAAGATGCAAATAAGCTTTAATAAGCATACTGTTAATGAATTACCAACACTGAAAAAGTCTTTTTGTTGTTGCCATGCAGAGAATATTTACATAACTAGATAATGTATAAGCCTTAGGTATTGCAATGCATATGATAGTATTGGTAATAAAGGACAGGATTACAGTATTTTCAGAAGCTCATTACATTTGTTGGAGACTTGCAGTCATCTTTGCAGGCTTTACCCTTAAACTAAACAGAATGTCAATCAATCACGTGTGGTCCATAACCTGTGCAGTAATCCTTTAAGCAATTTATCTTGAGCTTGTTTTTTGTTTGCTGTTCACTTTTTTACTTTGATCATGTTTTCCCCATGAAACAAGTAGATAGTTGTTGTCAGGCAGCAGGTCTTTTTTGGATAAGAAACATTTTTACAAGTGGGGGCATCACAGAGATTGCTACTTTCAGCATGTTACTTGGTACTTTTATAAAGCTGAATATAAATTATAATTAGAACTGCAGTGCAAGGAGAAGTAGTTTGAGTTAAGTGCTGCTTGTTTTTTTATTATACTTGATTTTGACTGGTATTCCAGTGATGTATTTAAAAAGTAATTTATTTTTCATGCCTCACAACCTTTTTTTTCCATCTAGATATTAAGTAAGCTGTCATGTAGCCAATGCATTGAAATATTTTTTTCTTCTCCACTTCATTTTGTCTTGATTGGACTCTCGTAATGACGGTTTGGCACCCAGGGCAGTGTATTTAATTTAAGTTCCAGTTGTGGTTTTGAGCATAGCTCTGCCCCTTTCTAGTTGGCCACACCCCCTTCCCATTGCCCTCCCCCTTACCCATTCAGCTGTCTCCTGCAGCCCCCCTTTGATTTGAAGTCACCAGCTGCCACTGCTGTATGATATTTGTTGGGTTACAACATTTTGCATCATGTGTAAAATACATATGACCTTTGGGCTATTTGACTTGCTGCATGGAATTATTTCGCCATTAATAAATTGCAGCTACCTCTGCAAAAGAATATATTTAGTTGGATTAAAAACCTATAGGGAACTTGACACCAGTGTGTGTCTGTCAGCAAGTTTGGATGAATTTGTATTAAAAATAAAAAAAGTAATAAAGAGCATATTCTACTTGAGCTTACTACTATTACTGTATTATGTCATGTATAAATTATTTAGTATTAGCTAATTAATCTGCTTTGACAATTAAGCACTGGAGACAAATACTGCAAATGTCAAAGATACTGCATACATGAGCAAAAGCATGATGAGTAACATACAAGTGTGAAAAACAAACTAAAACAATGTCTCTGCTGAAGATCGTCAGCACAAGACTTTTCTGCAAGAATATACTATACAATGAAAGTATTGAAACATGCAAGCCATTTAAAAAAAGTCTAATGCAAAATAATAAGAATCATTGTGCAGCCACAGATCAAACCTAATCTTTCCTTTCTTGCTTAAAACATATTAGTCATGTGTAGTGTTAGCCCTGTAGTCAGCAGGCTGCTGATACTAGTATCATGGAAACCAACACGAAAAAGTATGTGATAATGGAGTTATCTGCTCAGTCTCTTGGTCATTAGTGGAATGGTGAAGGTTTTATATATATATATATATATATATATATATATATATATATATATATATATATTTCAACGAAACCAAGTTGGCCAACTCCACTTCTCCGAAACGCCATTAAATCGAAAGCACAGACTGCTGAAATCCTTTCCTTGTGAAAGGAACCACTTGGCCACCATGAAAAAAAACCTGAACAGACCAAAACTAAACCCACCCAAGTGGGGGGCTTTGCCCCCACACCCCTTACTTAAATATACCAACTCCGAGATCACATTACAGTAAAGACAGGACAACGTTCACCATGGTGGTCAAGTGGTTACTTTCACAGGGAAAGGATTTCAGCAGTCCATGCTTTCTATTTAATGACGTTTCATAGAAGTGGAGTCGGCCAACTTGGATTCAATGAAATGTAATTTTGTTGAGTCAAATTAGACCCACACACATATATATATATATATATATATATATATATATATATATGGGTTGCCTATTAGTACGTCGAATTCCACTTCTCCGACATGGCAGAACATCGACAAATGAAGAGCTAAAGTTTTTCGCACGGTAAGTTACCATTTGGCCATTCAGAACTGAAAAACTACCATTAAACCGTCTACACAAATGTGGCCCCCCACAACCCACTAACTTAATATTCCAACTCTGAGAATGCACTATCGTGGGGGTATGGGGCAAAGTTCAGGTGGATGCCATGTCGGAGAAGTGGAATTCGATGTAGTAGGCTTTCGACGTACTAAGGGAACCCACACACACACATATATATATATATATATATATATATATATATATATATATATATATATATAGGTTCATAGGTAGGTACTAAGCTATCAGCCTAATGGCCAAAGCAAGCCTAGCCAACAGTGTATTGGCTTTCGCCACTCATGTAGTGTTAAGTTCCTGCCCATCTATCCAGCAGAGCCCAATACATAATCCCAGTGGTAAATTACCTATCACCCATCCACTTATCAAGGTTTTTCTTGAAGAGTGCTAATGATGAGCTCTGCATGATGTAGATAGGAATTTTGTTCCAGAGCATGGGAAGTCTCTGGGACAAGAATCTATCCCTCCGGCATGCCCTATTTATTGTTGTCGTGAGGTTTAGTTCCCTAGAATGTGTAGATCGGGGAGATTGGGATTTCTTTAAGTGGAGCATGTCCATTAATTTCGGGTTTGACATGTCTTTTTATGTTAGACAGAGGTCTCCTCAGAGTAAGCAGTATGTGACTGAGTAGAGTTGGAGTTTCTTAAGTTGGTCGGCATAGGGCAACTGTTTGAGGCCAGCAATCCTCTTGTTGAGGTACTTTTGGGGCCTCTCCAGTTGTTGTAGGTGTCTTGTGAGGTACATCCCAAATGGGGCATTGTATTCAATGAGGGGTCTGATAAGTGATGAGTAGAGGGGGATGATGACTTCCTTATTTCTAGATGTGAACCCTTTTGTGATTAGGTGGGCCATGTAGAAAGATTTTCTGACCACAGTGGCAATGTGGTTATCAAAGGAGATGTTACTATCCACTTGGGTCCAAAGGTCTCTTATCACACTTTTTGTATTAAGTGAACTTCCCCCTATTTGGTAATTAATGGGTACCATGTTTTTACCAAAGGGGCTAACAATGCACTTTTTGGCATTTAGCTTGAGGTCATGATTTTGACACCATGTGTCTGTCTCAGTGAGGCCCTTTGCATTATGTCTACATCAGCAGGGGAATCGATAATGGCACCCAGTTTGCAGTCATCTGCGAACTTGGTTAGCCATAGACCCTCGGTGTTTAGTTGCACTTCAGAGAAGTATATACGAAACAGGAGAGGTCCCAAGACTGAACCCTAGGGCAGTCCACTTGTCACTGGTTTGGAGTCGGGTCTAGAGTCTGCAACTCTCACCATGTGGGTTCTGTCCGTGAGCCAGTTGGCCACCCATCTCATGACATAAGGGTTTATGTTAAGGTTGATGAGTTTATCTATGATTCCTGAGTGAGGGATATTGTCAAAGGCTTTAGTGAGGTCCAGATAGGCTCTGTGGACCACCTTGCCCTCATCTATGGCCTTGGTAACTGTTTCAAAGAAGTCTACCAGGTTTAGGAAACATGATGTACCTTTCACAAATCCGAATTGGGTAGCATCAAAAGTTTGTAGGTTACCAATGTCTTTGTTTATGAGTTCCATGATGATATGCTCCATGACCTTGCAGACCATGCTTGTCAGGCTAATAGGTCAATAGTTCCCGGGGTCTGTGGTGGTTCCTCCTTTGTGGAGTGGGATAACCATTGCTGTGTGCCATTCTGTGGGCACATAGCCTGTGGTGAGGCTGTGATTTAACATGGAGTTTAGGTGGGGGGGCTAGTTCATTTTGGAGTTTGTGTAAGACGCAGCCTGGGATGTTGTCTGGTCCCATGGATGCTGTGTTTCTGGCTTTGGAGAGTGGCGTTTTTACCTGTGTGTTTGTGATTGATGGGGCTCTACAACCATCTGATATAGTTATAGGCCCTTTGGAGGGTGATGGGGGCATAAAGTTTGCACTGAACCTGTCTGCCAAGATGTTGGCAATATCAGTTGGCTATGTATATTTTGCGCCATTCTGTTGTAGCTCTGTGCAGACCAGGGTGTTGCCATGGAGATTCTTGACATAGCTAAAGAATGCCTTGTGGTTGTCTTTGGTATCCGTGGCAATTTTTATTTCAAAATTAGCTTTGGAGGATTTAATGAGAGATCTTAGTTTCTTACAGAGGCCCGTCAGTGAGTTCCTCCATACCTGGGTTTTTACTCTCTTTTGCAACAGTTTCTTCCTTCTGTTGTAGAGTTTGTCAATAGCAGTGGATCACCAGATCAGCTTCCTTTTTTGGAGGATAGTGTCTTGGTTTTGCTGGGGAAAGCATGATCCATGTACTCATGCAGGTACTTGTAGAGTATATTTGTGTAGGATTCAGCAGTCGTGACTGTATTGACTGTATTATCCATCAGTGGGGGGGGGTTCGCAAAGTTAGCCACCTCAGTTTTTAGTAGCGTGAAGTTCGTTTTGGAGAATTTTTTTTTTGCAGATATGTGTTGTGTGTGTGATGACTACTTATGCATACACTTACAAACACAACACATTTATTTTGTAAAATGAGAGGAAGAGTTAAGAAGTTTTGCATTTTTATGGGACAATCATATCATTGCTAACTCATGTGGTGGCCTGTACATATCCCCACCTGGCACCTGTTCAACTTAAAATCAAGGTGTATGCATAAATAGATACATAAACAAGCAAACAAGCAAGCACTTCTCAAACCTGCAGTTTCAGCACTGGCATTCATTTACAAAGCTGAAACATCTTTGTAGCTTCATAAATCAGCACTCATTGCCAGGCCGTATTACAGCCATCATTACATGAAGTGATTGATACCGGCAACCTGTCTATGGAACTAAAACTTGTACTGCCCTACGGAGGACACATAGAGAATTAATTCCAATATAAAGCCAATTGAGTGTGGATATTTGTGCTACATAACAGAGGTGCCCACTGTGCAGCCAAGTGTTACCATTTCTTCAGTAATTAAGTGGCACGAATCATGAAAGGTTTGTGCTTTATGTTTCCCACTCATGCTATGACATTCAGGAGTCTTCACTGGCTTAACTTTTACCTAGTATTTTTCTGTTGATATGGATACATAGCAGCCTGACTGAATGCAAGTCTATAGCACAAACCCCATGTGGTGTTGTCAGTTATAAGGGTAAAGTATTGTTTGTTATTGATCCAGAGAATGTACCCTCACAAACAACTTTCATTAAGCAGAAGGTGAAATTCAAACAATTTTTTTTAATGAAAAACCTAGTAAACAATTTACAGTTCACTACTTTTTCTCATAGAGCTAATTAACAAATTCCTGCTTCTATCATATTTCTAGATAACATCAATTAAAAAAAAAGCAATGGTCTCAGTAAAATTATTAATATTCAAAATGATTTACTTAAGAAAGTCTTCAAACTGATTAACTCTTGTCATTTAAGATCTTATTCACTGATCTAACATACTACTTAATAGCTAAGCCTGTAGTACTTTAAATAAAAATGTTTGTATTACATTGAGATTTCTGTCTTTGAACTACTGGTATAAAATCTCAGTCTAAAGCTCTGTATAAAATACTATAAAGGTGTGATGATAACAAATATTTAACTCATCTTACTGCTACCTAGCAATTTTGCTGAAATGTTTGCTGTTTTGTTGTCATCAGTCAAAAACGCATTGCTTCTTCTGATAAAGATTTCTGGAGCATTTCTCCCCAGGCCTCCGCTGAAAACAGGCTCTGTGGAACCTAGTCAGACTTTCCCGGTCAACAAATGATAAATAAATAAAAATAAATAAAAAAAATAAAATAAATAAAGATTACATAATCAAAGGATATGGTGTTGACTACTGTGCTCATCAAGAAAAAAGAAAATGTTTATGTAATGAATATTTTTGAAAAAATGTAAGTGGTTACATACTATACAAAACAGTAAGGGAATTTAGGATAATAACCTAAAATAATTATTTAATAGAGAATGAAACACATCTGTAAGACCCTTAATTGAATCAGGAAAAACTAAGAATTTCAGATTTGCAAGAAATGGTAACTGTAATTGCAGTGAAGGAGAATAGTACAGTGCTAATTTCATATAAGCAGAATGCCTAGTCAAAATGTATTCTTTCTTTCTTTTTTTGTTTTTCTTTCTTTCTTTCATAAAATCTGAGATCACCACAAGTATAAAATGTAAACATATGTAATTCTTTTAGGGAGAGAACTTAGCTACTCTTAAGAATTTTTCTCCATCTCTCCTTTTTTTGAGAAAGAGAGAGATAGAATGGGTTGTGACAAATGAGTTATTTTTTAGTATTTTTTTCATGAGCATGGCTCTGTCTGCAGCATTGAATTTTAACTGCATTAGAGAATGAAACCTGACTAGTGAGTGTAATATATGGTACTGTATATAGCATTCTGAGGAACAAGTATTTAGAAAAGTATCATTCAGTGTACACGAAAGCAAGACTATACCATGTTAAAATAAATATCAGGATCAGTTGATAATGTCCACTGTGCTGGTTTGTGCTGCTGGGGCTTGACCCACTCTGTGGCAATGAAGGGGTAGTACTATGGGACTGTAACAACTCACCAGAATTCAACATGACGGAACATAATGTGTGTTGATCCTATTGAGCATGGCCGCCTATGAAGTGCTTGTGTGCACAGAGATGGCTGAGAAGGAGAAAGAGAAGAGCGACATGAATGCAAGCATACAGCCTGATAGATCATTCCAGATACTGAGGAGGAGGAGTTCACCTCAGTGACTGCGGGGTAACGCTGATGGTGTCTTATCAATGGTCAATGTGTTCTGTCTTGGGGCAGACTAAGGCAGATCACCCAACATTCAGTCCCGCCAACAGCAATGACAGGCATAGTATCCGAAGGCAGACCAGGTGGTGGCTGCAGTTTGTCTCAGGCAGGCACCTACGGTGGCAGCATTTATCTCCAGTGATCCCAGCAGCAGCAGTAGCATTTGTTCCCTTTCTCTGTACTCCATGTCACTCTACACTTCTCATCTCAACAACACTCCTGGAAGCAACCAGTTGTGCTTGTATCAATGATCTGCATATCCACTGGTTAATGTCAACTATTACAGTCATAGCAGGAGTCTTACTCTAGTGATGGTAGTACCTAAATCCCTCCATTAGTACCCTAGAATGGGTATCCACACTTCAAAGGTGACATGTAGTCCAAATGGTATGTGGTCTGGGTTGTTAGTTAGAAAATAACCATCATGCTCTGGTAATGCTATGTGCTCAGCCCATTCCTGTATGTGGCCTCTGCAGTGGTAGATGTCAGGGATCCCTTTCCTCTCTAGTGCTGCACACAGTACCCTGTGTTATTGGGCTATGTAACCCACATGATGCCAGGATGACTTCATTCTTAGCCACTGTTAACCTACTGATGCCCTCTTGCACTAGACCATCCATCAGTGGAACCTATGAAATCAGAAATGCTCACACACACACACACACACACACACACACACACACACACACACACACACACACACACACACACACACACACACACACAGAAGCATGGGTATTTCAATTAGGTCCCTGAGCCGGTGCTATGAACCAGTACCCCACCCCCTCAGCTCTTCCTGTAAAGGGGAAAAAATTAACTTTCTTTCTACTAGAACACCAACCAGGTGGTCAAATGCACTTCACACACTCCCTTCCCTCCAGCCCCAGCCATTCAGGACCCATTTTGGTGTCCGACCCCCAACCATCCTTTATCACATTTTATTTAAATTCTTCTTTTAAACTTTAGCAAACTGTTGACTACAGATGTTTTGAGGAGCTGCTACAGTTTATTCCTGCCAGCATGGATGGTTTAGTTTAAAAAATCCCTATTGATAGTTTGGGGGACTATGCTAGAATGCATTTCACAGTGGGTAGCTGGGGTAGTAGAGGGGTGAAGTTAGAGCTAAATTTATCAGCCAGTAGATTTGCTGTGTCACCCTGGTGAATGATGGTTATGCCATTTACCATAAATTATGCAACCCAGGGGATCTGACATAGCTGAAGAAGGTATTGTCATTGTCCTTAGCCTGGGAGGCTATCCTGACCTCATAACTGGTCTTGTTGAACTTTATTAGACCTCTTAGTTTCTTGTTTAGCTCAATCAGAGAGCTCTTGTCTTGTCACAAATGTAAAGTGAGGCAATCCAAATGCAAAACAATAAACAAAACCATACGAGCTGCTCAAAACTTTAACCATTTCTAAAAAAAACTGCCAAACACACTCACCTAAATTTTTATAACTATCAGATATAACAAGGAAGACTTCAAAGTAAAATCATACTCACTGTGATATTCATCAATTAAAATTTATGCAGGTACTAAAAACCAACTCTGCACTGAGACACAGTATGGACTTACACAGTTAATAACTACAGTTAGCAGCTGCTGTAACATAAAAGAAAACTAGAGTTTTACAAAAAAAAAAAATTACTTCTCCTACTATCATGGAATAAACGTTTTTACTTCCAAAAGCCTCACATACTTCCTATGCAATTTTTTACTACCAAGACCTTCAAAAATGAACTTTTTTCTTACAGAAGCCACAAAAAGACGAAAGTGTTTAGTCCTGTTCTTTTCATCAAATATCATTGTCTGAAAATGGAAGTATTCTAGGTTCATAGGAAATTGCTAGACTATTGATCTGTGAAAGTCTTAAAAAGCTTAACCTTACATTCCCATGGTGGTTTTCTGCCCTTGTGTTTTGCATACAAGTAACCCAGTGATATGCTGAACAAGGATATGTTGGAACATTTACATATTTCCTCTATCCATGAGGGACAGGAGTGCTAAATCAGAGATGAGTTTACAGTTACCTGTCTATTCATCCAAATGGATGCATTATGTGGATTGGAAGATGGTTCCATAGATGTTGTATTCTCTGTGTTAACAAACTTATCCCTATTTTTTATGATACAGTTTGACTTGTAAATATATAACAGGTTTGACAGAAATTTGTCTATTGTAGCTCTACACACAAAAGGCAGCGATTGCCACTCAGCAGCATGTGTGATACTGAGAAGAGAGACAATGCCTTGAGAAGGCCTGCATAGTTTTTATGATTTAGACCCCAATATTTTTAGTGAGAAGGCAGTGCTGCTGCTTCTAGTTGTGACGAGTGTTTGGACAGGTACATACTGAAATGAGTAGGCTACTAAATGGTCATCATAATAAGGGCCGAGTATACTGGATCAATTACATCCCTGGATCTAGATGCAGTGCCATCTGATATAAGCTTTATAATGAAAAAGGACTTCCTTAGAACTAAGAATATGTGGTGATCAAAGGACAATACATTGCTGACATCGGTTCCTAGATCCCAAAATACGGAACAGATTCTCAGGAGTTTGTTGTCAATATGATAGTTACAAAGGGGAGCCATGCTTGCAAAAGGATACAGATATGCTCTACTTGGCATTTAGTTTTAGTACATGGCTTTGAAACTTCTATTGGTTTGGGGCATGCACACTTTGAGGATAGTGGTGTCCTCTGGTATGTTCATGCTGGCACCTCATTTGCAGTCTTCTGCAAACTTGGTCAGCCACAAACCCTTAACATTAGCTTTGACCTCTGAGGAGTGGCCTAAGGATTAAAGCCATAATATTATACTATTCAATTCCACTGTTTCTTTTTCCTTAAAAAAATGCCAAGAATCCCTCAAAATATGCCTGCACAAATCCAACAACGCTTTAAATTTAAAATCAATACATTTTCCTAAAGGCTCGGTTTTGGACACAGCTGCTGCTATGATGGGCCTCAAAGGAGGATCTGTCAAATTCTTATGGATTTTAGGAATTTCTCGTTCATGATTTGGTTGTTTTTACTGTTGTTTTAAGGAAACAGGAGTCACTTATGCATTTGTTTTTTTTTTTTTTGGTTTACTGGTTGACTGTTTTGACATATGTGTATTTTTGATGACTATGGCTTCCAATGAATTTTTACTTGTCCCTACTGACATTATAGATCTTTTTCCTTTATTCCACATTACTTGTATTGACTGGGTATAAGATTTTATTACCAATTGTTTGGCACTTAATAATTTTGAACTGAACATAATTAATAAAGATCTTCATTTTGTGCTTTATAACAATTTTTTTGTTTTTTTTTAAAGTGAATTTTACTGTCAAAAGAAGGGTGTTGCTACAGAGGCTGCATGTGCAATTCTAATTTATTGGGAACTTTGTTTTCTCCTCAGGTTTTTCTAAATACATTATACTTATTTACATTATCTTGATAATTTATTTGTTTTATGAAACAGAAATAGTCACCAAATGATGGAATTTTTTCAATGACAGTACAATTTTATTTTGAATTTATTTATAATTATTCTGAGTTTACTTATATGTCAAATATAAATTTTCACGGTAGTGTCTGAGTAGGATGCCAACAATGTTATAATGTTTATGAACTTTGTAGGTAAATTCATATAATCTTTTGCTTAAGACACATTTATAAAAAGAGAAAAGCTGGGGAACAACTCTTTGGAATACTGGAAAATGTCCCAGTGTTACAAGGACTTGAGTTGTGCCACATTTTAATCGTCAAAAGTAAATTATTGATTGATGTTGTCATACATTGCTTTTCACTGACATATCTTACAAAATTGTGCCCAGATGATGAATGTTGTCACATGGAGTGAATGAGATTTTTCACTTCAGAATTATGGTGCTACATTAAAAGCCATATTAAAATGAATGGTAAAACATCAGAATTTACTTTAGATGCATTATCCATATTATTATTCATATCAGTTTCAGTACATGTGCAAAAGTAGTAGCTGAAGAAAGTTCATTATCAACTGAGATACAATCACTGGTATGACTATGTATGAATAAGACTTTCTTTGGTGGTCAGTGTAACTGCTGTCATCATATAGTTTGTAACACTTCCTCATGAGTGCGTTATATTCTCTTTTCCACAGGAGAGTCTGGTTTTGCCTACTTCTCCAAAATGTTGGATGGCTTTCTATTCCCTTTCATCAAGAGCACTGTATGTCAGACCACATTACACTGGACTGATGCACTGAATGTTCATAACATCAAAAGGAACAAGACAAACAGGAAACCAAATGCTTTTGAATGAGGGCAACACCCATTGCCTCTTATGACACTATGATTCTGTCCCCGCACACCAGCTACAATAAAAGTACAAAAGCCTTGAGACTGTACAACAGTCAGAAAAAGGAGAAACCTCCTCACTCCACTGTCTTTGATTTTGCACTAAAGCATTGCCAAAACAGTCTTGCAGGGATTAGATTCATAGCTAAGTAGCAGGCTAGCCACTCTGATGATGAAATCAACAGATTTCTTTTTTGTTACATTTGGATGGAAGGAAAACTGATCGACACTGGTGTGCGATTGCTGTAATATCAGGATGGGAAATATGCCCTTTCCCCAGTACTGTGTGATTGCAGATTTGGAATATTTAAGTAGCAGGGGTTGATGGGAGTATATCCCCTTCATGGTGTGTGTGGGGGTGGGGGGTTAAGCTGGTTTGATGCCTAGCAAAAAAACATTGTGTTGTGCATGTTTACAGGTTATGTCTTAGTATATACACAAAGTATTGCTGTTTTTTTTTTTTTTGTGTGCCAATTTACTGAAGCTTAGTTGAACTAAATCATGTGTGTGTGTGTGTGTGTGTGTGTGTGTGTGTGTGTGTGTGTGTGTGTGTGTGTGTGTGTGTGTGTGTGTGTGTGTGTGAATGTCCTAAAAATATGGTTTTTAGTATATGGCACAAAACAAATGTTAAACCTATTTTACTCCAAGAGATATTTTTTTCATAATTTAGTTGTAAGAAAAGTTTGACAAATAAAACATAATCTTTGATTAGCACTGTTTGGCAGTAGCCTGAACATATACAGAAAAAAAATGAAGTATGCACATATGCTGAGCTAATTAGTGCAGAGAAAAATAGATCAGTGTACAACACTTTTATATCTTCTTACAGACTGACATACTTATATGAAAAGCATATTCTTTTTTATTTTTGCACAACATGAGAATCATGCATTTTTTGACTGTCAAAGTATACAACATTCTGAAATTATAGATATTGTAAATGCAAGATGTGTTAATGAACAACAAAAAATATTATCATTACAAATCAACAAATAGACAAAAAAGGAAATGCTGCCAGTGCCAAATTAACAAAATATCTTTCTGGAATCAGAAGTGAAACATAGCTAATAAGGCTTTAACACTCTGTTTCACCCTGGTCACCAAGTATAAGTAGCACCCTAACCACCTGTTATGGCTTTAGTGCTAATTATATAAAAGACAAGATAGTGGACTTTTATGAAATATTTTGCAAACAATCAGACAGATACTTTTTCAAAGTGATTGTTAAAAATGCAGTGGAAGCTAACTGATGTGTCAGGCCGCAGAATGGTAACCTAAAGACTTAGATACACACATGGAATCCTGCTTCACTTTCTGTCACTATGTATCCTTTTTGTAAAAAGTTCCTGAACCTATGCTACTTACGTGACTCCCATCCAGCATTACTTGTACTCTGTTGAATGTATATAGTATCACATACCAAGCAGGCAGCATCCCACTTTTATTTTAAATAAGAGTAATGCCTTAAATAAGACTGATGTCCCCACAAATTATCACATTGATAATAAGGCACTAAGCATGCAGTCAGTCATGAGAGACTTGGGCACCCAGGTTGATAGCAAACTGACTTTTGACCACCTTATTGCCTCCTTTGTACAAAAAGCTTTCTACATGGCCCACCTCATTAGTAAGGGTCTCTCATCCAGGGACAAGATGGTCATAACATCCCTATATTCTTCCCTTATAAGACCCATAATTGAGTACAATTCCCCTTTCACCATGTACCTCACAAAGCACATGAAGCAGATGGAGAGACCAAAGAGGTTCCTTACCAGAAGAATCCAGGGCCTCAAACATCTACCCTACACAGATAGGCCAAATGCCTCGTCCCTCTACTCAGTCTCCTACACACTCAGCAAAGGTGACCTCTGTCTGGCATACAAAGCAATCTGAGAACCCCTGCCTGATGGGACTGCTGCATATTAGCAAGTCAAGCTCCACTCGAGTAACCCACACACATAACCTCAACCTGGTCTGTGACATCAATAGGACTTGTTGGTGGGACAAATTTGTATCCCAGAGCCTCCCCCTTCTGTGTAATAGACTCCCTCTCCACATCAAGCAGAGTATCTCATTAACCCTTTTTAAGCTCACCTGAGATAACTGGATGGGGAATGGAAAATACACCTCTGGGATTCCACCTGAATCCCTGCTAGACAGTGACACAGGGTGCTGACTTGTTCAAACATAGGCTAAATTCTTGGCTAGACTTGTAAGTAGTATGTAGACTGTTACATACTATAAAATCCAATGAGTTGTACAATACTTACTTTCGACTAAGGATAGCATAGATATCGGAGTATATCAGACCAACACTACTCTCTCTCTCTAGAAGCATTCTAGCATAAAGATGGTATTATTTCAGTAGATACAGGTTTGATACAGTACAGCCTGATATGGAACATGGTTTTCCAAAGACTTCCCTCTGACAGTTACTTATGGGAGCTATTCACTAGATTCTTTGTTATTTACTTGCTTTCATAGTTTCAACAAACGTCTGCTATTTTTAAAATATAACTGCATTTCATCCCCTTGTAGTGCATTTAAATCTGAGTGTTGTGCTCTAATAATACCTAGAATCTATGACTGCTGACTAAAACTCAGATCCAACATCTTTCTGACTTTTTCTCTTTCCTTTAATAAAGACAAATTATTTGCTACTCTGTCATAAAATTGTTTCTGGTTTAGCTGTCTTTTTTATAAAAATTATACTGACAGTGTTCTGTTTTCTGGTACAAATGCTGTAGGATTCAGTTTTTTTATAAACTTTCTTCCTATTCAAAAATGAAACTCTGAATGGTCCATGGTCTGTCCTAGCATATTTTTTTATCCAAATGATGTTTAATAAAGGTCCATTGTCTTGAAGCATCACATTTCTTGAGAGTATTTATTGCAATTTGAATCATATGCTGAACTGATTATTAGACTACAGATATATAGGACTTGATGTGAGATTCAAATGCCATGTTTTGGTAAAATTTTTCTACTCCTAGCATATTAACTGCAGGCTGTTTGGACATGAAGTCTTATGGTGGACCATGTTTTGAGAGCACTGATTTGAGTATGTCAATCATAAACGAAGCTATAAAACCAAGGGGAAAGCTCAATTATGCTACCTATGCAGAATTGCTCACAGAGACCTTATACTATCATGTAAACAGCTGCATTAAGGCTGCTGTACACATCTGAAATAAGCATAGCACTAACTCAAAGAAGAAGACACCCTGATTGGATCTCAACATCAACAAGTTGTATAACAAAAGAAAGAAAAACATTGCCAAGACTAGATTTTGCAATGAACAGCAAGACAAAAAAAAAATCATCAAGCTAAATAAGTAACTCAGAAGTCTTATCAAGTCCATCAGAGCCAAATTTAAGTTAAAGATAGCCTTGCAGGCAAAGGACAACATAAAGCCATCTTCAGCTATGTCCACAGTCTCAAAGGTAATATGCAATAGTATGTTAAAATAATTGTAAATGGAACCACCTGTATAGAGCCAGAGGATACAACAATCCTATAGGCTGATAAGTTTAAGTCTCATTTCATCCTAGTTTCTCCCCGACACCTCTCAAAAGACACCCTTGACTGTAACCCCCCCCCCCCCCCGGCTAGCACTAGTAAGTAAGTCTTCAATGTGCTCTTGAAGGACAAAAAAATGCATCTACAGTCCTAGATGATATCCCAGGATGCCTCTTGACTTTCATTATACATGACCCGTTGAGCCAAATAAAGTCATAATTCAAACTTAGCATCCAAACTGGCTTCTTATCTAATAGATGGAGGACTGCTACAATTATCCATTTGCTCATGGGCAGGCCATTTACTAATCCAGGAAACTAGAGACCCATAAGTCTGACTGATCTCATATGTAAAGCCATGGAAAGAATTTTCAATTATTTTATAAAGGCATAGTAAGCCTTCTGACACTGGATCTAAAACAGTATGGCTTCATGCAAGGCAGATAGTGCCTACTCAAACTGATGGACTTTTTCGAGTAAGTCACCAAATGTATAGACAAGATCAAAATGGTACATGTTAACTATCATGACCTGGCCTAAGCATTCAATACTATTCCCCATTCTGGCACTGTCAGCAAACTCATGAAACTAGGAGTAAAGCCCTATGATACCCATTGGATAGCCAACTGGCTCACAGATAGGAAACAGTAAGTCAGGATAGGGGAATCTACCTCTGTGAAAAGGTAAGTCACTAGCAGAATCTTTCAGAACTTAGTGATGAGCTTCTTGTTTCTGGAATCTACTTTTCCGAAGGTAAAGCTAATGTCAAAGGAATTTGGTTGGCCAGGTCTGTGGAAAACTAAAAACAAAAAGCACAGCTTTGTCAACAATCGCTTTTAATACAAAAGATAAGTGCTTTCGTATTTTTGACAAGACTTCATCAGATAGTTTAAAAACACCAACCAGCCATATATGAATACAATTCAAAACGATCACATGACTAGATCCACGATACTTGAAGAAACATTGTAGCATATTGAATTTAAAATATATTACCCTATTATATACATTTCCGTGAACCACTCAAATAAGCACAGCTAAAATATGAGATCTATAATACCCATCTTGATATAAACAAATAATACAATCCATCTGCAAACATACTAATATACATATTAATGTAATATACATATTAGTATAGACATACTAATTTCTATCTCTCATAAGCTTGATACTTTGACAAACTGCTAATAGATATAACATTATTAAGTCCTGGGAGTACTGAGGCATTTAAATATTATTGCCACCATAGTTCACATTGTTTGAGTATTATGCTCCGGAGACCTCCTTGAGGACTCTGCTGCACTTATTCTGCTACAGAAAAAACAGAAAACTAGGATCAGTTTATGCATTTATATATTTAAACAGAGCAGTTGTACTTATTTTTTTTAATTTCATACATATGCTCATATATGCACTCCTTTAACTTACTCCTACTTTTCTTATATAAAAAGCATTGCATTATTGACATAGGTTCATAGGTTCATAGGTTCTAGCAGGACAACTGATGTGATCCCAGGGGTGAATTTCCTATCTCCCATCCAATCGTCAAGGTTCCTTTTGAAGAGGACCAAAGAGGTGCTCTGCTTGCCATGTATGATCTGCGGTCATGTTGCAGTTGTAATGGCCATTATCTCAACATTCTTTGAACCTACAAGTACGGTGTCACCAGTTAAGATATATTTACAATAACTGCAAGCTCCACACTTGGTCATTTCTGTGCAAAACTGCAAACCCGGTGTATTCATCGATTTTCCCCCAAAGCATTAATATCCTCCAAGATAGCTTGTTGCCAACTACTAACTTGTCCCAAAGCCATGGTCTAAAACTGAATGCCAAAAATGTACAATTATACCCTTTGAAAAGTCAATCACCTAGAGGAGAATTGCCACATAGAATATACACCCCTAACAGTAGACCCATTGGTTAGGGTCTTATAATATATTCTGACAATGACCTTTGCCCTTTGACCATTATCTGTGTACTGTTGTAAGGAAACAATTCTATATTGTGTAACGTATAAGCAACTCAGCCCTCATTAGGCTAGTCATTGAGTACAATGCTCTCAGTGGTGTGTACCTGACCAGACATGCACAGCAACTCTTCATACCACCCCCTACAAGATTGTATAGATGTAAGAGAATAACAGCACATAAATGCATTAATAAAACATAGTGGTAATTGAATTTAGGGGTTGCGTACTTCTACAAACCTGCAGGAAGATTTCTAACACCTGCCAGTAGCTGGTAGTGAATTTCTTGGACAGCAATAGGTGTGTGACAAACTACACCTGATACTAAGCAGCAATGCACATCCATTTAAGTAGTGGAAAAACACTAAAACCAGTAATGCACAAAAGCATACTGAAACAATGAAGTAGTACAGTCTGAGCAAATTATCAAAGGAAAGCAAATGAAGAATATATAAAATGTGGTCAAATAACTCCAGATATAGCTTCGCTCCTTCAACAAGATGCTGCATGTGTACTTTTCTGGAGTCATGGAAATCCACAGCAATGTACTATAATTGTAACGTGCCAATGGCACATGTTAATAAATATGGTATTGTAGCCTTGAAACTGAACTCAGCCTCTACCTTATATATTCCAAAGACATTAAGTAGACCTTTGTTTATGGATAGTCATTTCAAAACAAAACACAGCTGCATGTAGAACTGATTTAATGTGAAATTAAAAAAAAAAAGAGGGTAAAAAATATATTAGATTTGACACACCAAAGACTGTAATCTACATAGCTTCAATGGCTCCATTTTTCAGAGATTGGTCTACAATGTTTTGATAGAATTTGCATTGCTTTACAGTGAAGTATTAATAGCAAAACAGATAGCTAAACATCTTAGAATCTTAAGGGCACCAGTAATGTGACACACAGTAAAATAAAAATGCAAAATATCATCTCTCTATGATAAAGTAAAACAGCCTTGCTATAACAACAGTGGGTTCTCATGAGCGGTGTTTTATTCTCACCTGTAGCCCTATCCTACTAGTAATATTAAAGAAGTACAAATCTTTTAAAGAGACTGCCAGTCAGGATCCATAATTTGAAATTAAATGGCTGTGATATGCAAGCAATAATGCCCAATGGATTGTGTGTCACTGTAAATAACACCCGCCCAGAGGTTTTATGAGGCCCAACACCACTTGATTGTGCCTCGTGTAATGCGGCTAAAACCAAATGAAAACTGACACAAATCAGCCAAAATTAAAAACTAAAACCAGGTAAAAAGCTGATGCACCAATTCATACCACTGGAGCTGATACATATGAAAAAAAACCTTTTATTAACTCAGTTAAAGCGCTTTCATCCTGTGCAACTTCTTCAGAACTACCATTTAACTGAACTCAACTCATTCATATATGATATAATTTCACTCATGTGACAAACTATATCCAATTAAGTTACAACAATTAAAAAACTAGTAATCAACTTAATTAATAAATAAAAATTGCTTTAATAATTGTAAAGCCATTGTTAAACATAAGTGTAAAGATATTTAAAAAGATTATGATAAACTGTGTAGACAACTTAAAACCATACAATTAGACGATCGTAACTTAGCAGCATGCAATCTCAAAACACTATTTCAAGAGACAGCGTCATTCAAACCAAGGTGTTCACTTGTGTTTAGCCTCAAATGCCCTAATAATTCACAGTATTAAAGTATATATTCTCAGGGACCACCTTCGGGATTTTGAGTAACCTGTTCTAATACCATGAAATAAAACTATTTATTAGTATTACCAACTACTTTGTGCCTGAAAAGGGCATTAAAATCCTTTTTTTTACTTTTATATCTTAATAATGTTCCTGTATTCTTTTTCTGAATCTATGCTCTGTTTTCCCTATGTAGAAACAACAACATGAGTGACAGAACAATAAACATACTACCCCTTACTATTGCAATCATAATGGGAAGTAAATTTCAACTTATAATTAATGCTTTTTAAAAGAAATTCACTTCCTTCAAAAATGTACCTAACCTGAAAACAGGCTGTGCACTTTCTGGTGCCTGTTTATATTGCTGCTACTGCTCGATTACCACACACACACACACATATGCAGACAGAAACAGAAACACACACATACACAGATACATTTTTCTTTCTTTTTTATGTTTCATTTACTTTTATACTTGCTAACTAGCAAAAGCACTGCTTAGTGAGTGTAAAATAATGGCTATATTGATCTCACTCTCACTTTCATGCATGCATACAGTCACACAGACATAAATGCACACACTTTTATTTTTTCTTTTCTTTATTTTACATTCAACAAATAGCAAAAGAGCTCTTTAATGAGTCTAGGATAATGGTTGCCTTTAGCTTTCTTTTGGTATCAGCTCCATAATAGTTTAATATGCTCCTGTGAAGAGGGGGACCCATTTTTCAGTGGGCATTACCTTACATTAACATCCTACTGAAGAAAGCTTGTTGCCTCCATTCATTGTGGCAAAAACCAGACCAAGACCACACCCCTAGCACCTCCCATAACCACATATGTCTCATCCCCTCTCTGCCAATTTACTTTGCATTTCTGTAAAAAAGCATAGTAAATATACACATTTAACAAGTTCTGAGAGTCTGTTTCTTTTCCAGACTACCGGACAAGTGGTTTGATTTCTGGATAGTTCGGAAAAAAAAATAGATAGGTGGTAATGCTACATGAAAATAACCTATCAGCTGTGGTAGGCATTGTGTGACTAGGGAAAAAAACTTAAGAGAGAAAAGTCTTTGTTTTTTGGTGACAGTACACATTGACTTAAGTTCTGTTATATATAAAATCCACTTGTAGTATACCATCAGATGAGACAGGAATGTGATGTGAGACTGGTTTGGATACTGAATGGGATAGAGCAGAGCAACTTAAAGCTGAACAAAAGTGTAAAACTGGAGTTACAGAACTGGGACATAAGGTTCATGTCTCATCACCTGATGGCATGTGAAAACAGTGTGAATAAAAGATCAACAGCATAAATAAATCTTAACAACAGTCAGGCTGTCATGAGATTTCTAGGAATGATGTAGCATTTCTCAAAGTTTGTTTTGAATATATGAGATCTACATTTGGAGAAAATTGATGTTTGTGCAGTGACGGAAACCTGGTTCAAGGCTCAAGAGAGCACCCCAGCACTGCCAGGTTACAATTCATATCATACCTTCCAGCCTCAGTTACCGGATTGCAGTACAAAGGGTGGAGGTATATCCATATTCATTAAGGATACCCATATCTCCAGGTTAGTAGTGCAGCATGATGCCCCCAGAGATCATCCATGTGCAACTATCAGCAGGCAAAACCACATTTCAAGTCGTAGCCGGTTATAGATCACCCACCATGTCCCAAGATGTTCACTCTGCATTCCTTGAGACACTGGAAATTATAAAGGTCCTACCCAACACCATAATCTTGGGTGATTTCAACTACCCTGGTATAGACTGGGCGAACTACCAATGTACCAACTCCTATGCTCAGCGATTCATAGAATTTATAAATTTAAATGCCCTTGAACAACTAGTATGTTCCCCCACTAGAGAGGACAACATATTGGATTTAATCATCACAAATATGGGCACCCATTTTGCCACACCCATTATCACCCCATCCTTGGTCAGATCCGACCACAAACTGATAACCCAGGACATCCTCACTCCTCCACCTCCCCCAATCAAAGAAACCATAGTCAAAAACCTTTCCAAAGCAAACTTCAAACTACTTGCATCTGAAGTGGAAAGCTAATGATATCCAGGATGTGGAATCCTATACCAAGGCACTCTATATGCATCTTCAGGATTGCATGGACCGTGGTATCCCAAATAAAACCAAGACTCCTTCCTCAAGCAAGAAGAAACCAGTCTGGTGGACCCCGGCCATAAGCAAACTTTACAATAAAAGGAGGAGACCTATACAAAATAAGGCCAAATCTCAAGTAGAAAAATCATCCCTGATCAGCATTTGTAAGAAATTGAGGGCCCTCATGAAGTCAACTAAAGCTAATTTTGAAAAGAAAGCTGCCAAGGATGTCAAGGATAACCATAAGTCCTTCTATGATTACATCAAAAACCTAAATGGCAATGCTCAGGTCTGTTCTGAGCTAGTACAAAATGGAACAAAATATACTGACCCTTCTGACATTGCCAACATCTTGGCTGACAGGTTCAGTGCAAATCCCCCCCCCCCTCACCACCTACAGGGCCTATTACCATTCTAGGGGATTGTGTAAGTCCAATTATTACTGATAAGTTGGTTAACAAGGCTCTATCTAAAGTTAAAACACTGCCTCCATGGGACCAGATGGTGTCCCAGGCTGTGTCATACGCGAGCACCAAAAGGAATTAACCCCGCATCTTAATACCCTGTTCAGTCTCAGCCTCTCCACAGGATATGTGCCCATAGAATGGTGCATGGCAGTGGTGGTCCCACTATACAAGGGTGGGGCCACAACTGACCCTGGGAACTACTGAACAACAAGCCTGACCAGTCTGATCTGTAAGGCTATGGAGCAAATCATTATGGAACTCATAAATGGAGAGATTGGGAACCTCCAGTCGCTGGACCCCACACAGTTCGGCTTCGTCAAGGGCAGATCATGCCTCCTGAACCTGGTGGATTTCTTTGAGACAGTTACTCAGACTATAGATAAGGGAAAGGAGGTACACACGGCTTACCTTGACCTTGATAAAGCATTTGACACCATTCCCCATTCAGGTATTATTGATAAGCTCACCAGCCTGGGCATAAACCCTTATGTCACAAGATGGATCGCAAACTGGCTCTCAGACAGATCCCATAAAGTAAGAGTAGCAGGATCTATGTCCGAATCCAGACCAGTAATGAGTGGTGTGCCACAGGGCTCTGTCCTGGGGCCCCTCCTGTTTGACATATACTTCTCAGAAGTACAGGCAAGCACGGAAGGGCTGTGGCTGACTAAGTTTGTGGATGACTGCAAACTGGGTGCTATAATAGAGTCTCCGGCTGACATGGAGATCCTCCAGAAGGGCCTAAATGAGACTGATGCATGGTGTCAAAGCCATGGTCTCAAGCTAAATGCAAAAAAATGCATAGTAATCCCCTTTGGAAAAAACAGAGTACCCACAAACTACAACATAGGAGGTAATCCCCTGAAATCTGAAGAAGAAATAAGGAATCTAGGGACCCAAGTAGATAGTCAGCTTTCCTTTGATAACCATGTTGCCAAAGTGGTTAGAAAATCCTTCTATGTGACCCATCTGATCACGAAAGGGTTCGCATCAAGATCTAAGGATGTAATGGTGCCCCTCTACTCTTCCCTCATCAGACCCATTATTGAGTACAATGCACCAATTGGAATGTACCTGGCTAGACATCTCCAGCAGCTGGAGAGACCACAAAGGTACCTAACCAAGAGGATTACTGGCCTCAAACAGTTGCCCTATGCAGCACGATTGAAAAAGCTAAGACTGTTCTCTGTTGCATACCGCTTTCTCAGAGGCGATCTCTGTTTAACATACAGAGCCATGTCCAACCCAGAATTGTTGAACATGCTCCATCTTAGCAAAACCAAATCTACTCGAGCTACACGCTCTAGGATTATAAACCTCTACACAACAATGAATAGAACATGCTGGAGGGATAGATTCCCTTCGCAGAGACTTCCCTTACTATGGAACAGGGTCCTGATCTACATAAGACAGAGCCCCTCACTATCACTCTTCGAGAGGAACCTTGACGAGTGGATGGGTAAAAGAAAGTTCACACCGGGGATCACACCAACAGCACTGCTAGATAGGGGCCAAGGATACTAGCTGCTAGTACAAGGGTCTAGGGAACTACTAAAGGGGCGGTGAATACCGCACAACGTGGCTGGGCTAATATATGCCTTCGGGCAGATAGCCCAGTACCAACCTATGAACCTATATTAAGGAAATTATTTGAACATGATGTGGGATAGTCCAAGAGGACACTCAAAAAAGAGTTTTATATTCTTTAATAATAAAAAATACTGCATAATCCACAATGAATTATTTTAGTACAGTTATGTCAGTCATATTATATGCAGATGCCATCCAGAAAAAAATGTCTCAAAATAAAACAGGAGCTTATGGGGTCCAGAGCTTTTAATGACTGTCATGAAAGACTTGCTCATATAAAAAGAGACACTTGTCATAACATATGGTTGCAAATAGTTCAATCAACATGCTTATGGGAAAATATTTTGGTGGTAACAGACCAGAAGTCATTATGTTTAATACTGTTTTGAATCTTTATATACAATACTTCCTGGACTGCTGAGAATGTGTTTAAGACAACCAAAGTACAAATTCAGTATGAAGTATAAGCCAGGAAAAAATATTATTTAGTAGGTATACCAAAATGTTCAAACCTGCAGGAATAGCAGGAATATTTGTTTAATAAGGAACTTGAAGTAAGTTGGATAATTCTGCAGTTGGCTATTCATAAAAGGCTTATTAATGAGATTCAGCTTTATATTGTAATGGCCTGGAGATGCAGATGCTTTGAGAAGTAACTGTAAGAAAATGACAGGAGAATAATTCTACTATGATAAAAGAAATATTTGTATACATTATATTTAAGCAAGAGATTAGTTACACTGAAGCTATGATGTTTGTGGCTGATAAAATGCTAACGTTTAGTAAATGAAGGAAAAATGGCGAGATGAGTAACAAGAGGTGTAGTAAGATATTCTGGCACCCAGTGCCATTCCCCAAACTGATGACCCCCCCCCAAAAAAAAAAAAAGCTCCTCTGCTCCACTCTTCAGACTTGAGGAGGGAAAAAAAAACTCATCTTTCCTTTCAAATGGTAGCAAGTGGCAAGCAGCAGGTACAGTTTACGTACTTCATTTCTGAAATGAACTGAAGAATGATTGGCATCTGCAGATCATGACCTTTAACGCTTTGCAATATGGATGGCCTATACTGTTTGCCTCACCTAAGCTGCACCTCTGATAAGTGAGAGCTATGAAGTACAAAGAAAGATGTTGTGAGGTGTCATACTAGTCAGGATTATCAGGATAAATAATATGAGACTAAAAACTGTAGAATGTTTAACAACTGTTACATTGATAAAATAAGAGAAGGGATGAATTTTTTCTCAGTTTAAGAAAGATCATGAAGTAAAGTCGAAACAGACTTGCTTCAGTTTCAAGACTGTGCAATTAGAACTAAAGAAGGTAACAGACAGTACAGGCAATGTGATTAACTCACTCAAAACCCTATTATCAAGACATAGAATTCCTGATATTAATATCTAATAATGGTCCAAACATGGAATTTAAGACACCGTGTGACAGTTAAGAATTTCAGTATGTGCCTGGTTAGCCCTGTTTGAATTCAAAAGTCAAGAGGACTATAAAGAGTGCCAAAAATTGTGAAGAAACTAAGCAATGAACACCAAATTTGAATTCTACATGGTCATACATTTATCTTTGCTGGAATATAGAAATATTCCCTTCTAAAGTACAAGTCTTTCAATAGCACATAAAGCACCGTTCATAGATTAAGGAGTAAAATTATTACAGCTACTTCCTAATTATAGCCAGAAAAAATAACCTATATTGAAAGATTCAATGAAACAGAACCAGCCTGAAATAAATACATAATTAAATATATATATCAATCAATAAATAAATAATATTTCAACTAATAGGTGAGATGCCTACTACTGAAAAAAAAAAAAAAAAGGATCAGAGTGCGGAAACTCAAAATTCTAAGCTGTAAATAAATTAATGCATGCCAGACCATTTGATGTTCATAATGCAGGCAGAAAATTGCAAGAAAAAAATACACCTCTTCAGATCTGTTCAAATTTAACACGTCATAGTAACCGTGTTGATACAGACATGATGCTTGTGATGTGTTCAGCAAAGAGGTAGTTAGAGAAGTGCTCAGAGAAACAATTAAAGCCACCTCCCTGGAGTGATTTCAAGTGGAAGGAGGGCAGATGTGATTATCTGAGTGTAGAACATTCTGATACAATTTCTGATGAAAGTACTTTCAAACACATCAGCATCAACGGTGTAGGCAGACTTGCTCAGAATATTTTAAGTTTGCGTGTTTGCTAACACATTCGGTAAGATATTCTAATTGTTTAAAAGACTGAAAAGTACTGATTGTGTTTACCGGTCTGAAAATAACTGAATGCATTTATTAATTGTAAATATTCTGCTATTGTAAAACTAAAATATTTTATTTCATATGTGACCAAAACAACACAGCATGCATTTATGTTATGGTAGACATTTCTGGAAAAAGAAAAAAAAATCATTCCATATTCAGGAATGCCAGAATACAAAGAAAAATGTTCCTGATATAAAGCGATACACCATATGTGCATGCAATGTACTCTAGCTAACATTTCATTGGTAAACTGTATGTTCTAAAGAGAAATGTGTATGCAAAATATGAACTCATCACACCATGCTAATTATGTATCTGCAAGCAGAAGAAGGTCATTAACACTAACGACTGGAATAGACAGTGCCTTGTCATCAGCCCACTGTCATCACCCTCTCCATTATTATGAGATGGTTGACTCCCCATTTGGTGGAATCGTATCATCTTTGTACAGAAAAAAAGGAGTAGTCCATTCTATTTATGAACAACTCAGCAAAGGACAACTCATTGATAAACATTCACTAAGAGTTCTGACTCTTGAGTCTTGCTACAGTTACCTTAGATCATGCAGTCCTGGATTAAAGAAACAACCCTATAAGTAGGATTTTTTGGCTGGCTGTCTTTTTCTGTAATATTACCTCAGAATATGTATACATAAGTAGTAGGCAATGAGGGGTGATATGGGGTTTATCCCTCTGGCAAAACAATTTATATCAAGGTATTTTTGTAGCTTTGAAATGTGTGCTTGTAAAACAAGTGTACTAGGACTACACAGCAAAAGGGAAATTATTTTGTGCATTTGATGAATGGATTTTTACAAATCAAGCTAACTGTGAAAAAGAAAGTTGGACAAAAACCCTAGAAGAAAGACTTAGAAAATATTTTAAAAATTACTTTTAAGAGTGGACTAGTTTGACCAGTCAAGAATTTACAGAAGTGCTGGCAATATTTCCTTCTTTTTTAATGAAAGTATATGATGAGAACAGTCCGTAGCTTTTATTTATCATTTATAATGGAATCATTGTAAAAACTGCAGTATTTCACTCAAATCAGGCTATATATGAAACATTACATATTCCCAAAAATGCACACATGCTATCATTTAAGTGGCACATATTTTATCATCACTGATTTTCTGTAGTTGACTTCAAACCATCAATTTATCAGGCACACTGTTCTATAATATTATTAAAAAGAAAAACATTTAAAATGATTACAAAAACACACATTAGTCAAGTTTAACCTACTAGATTACAAAAAAATATGGTCTCATTTATGCTGTTTTCATTGATCTGAAAAAATGCTTCCATTAATCTCTTTTGTATACCACCAATGATAAATATAATATTCTGTGGAATTCACTTCGGTTGCATAACATTTCAAGTTTATTATTGTACGGATGCATTAGTACCTATAAAACAAGTGTGCAATATTAATTTTTAGCAGTGGCACATATATTGCAATTTACCACATATAATATATATATATATATATATATATATATATATATATATATATATATATATATATATATATATATATATATATATATATATATATATATATATATATATATATATATATATATATATATATATATATATATATATATACCACCAACTAAATCTCAAGCACTCAGCTTAAAATAAAAAAGACAGCTGCGGTTAAGAGAAGTTTATTACAGCACAGTGTGCAACCACAGACTGGTGACCAGTTTCGCCAAAGGTGTCATCAGTGTGTGACATAATGGTCAGAAGTCCTGATTTAAATATAAAGCTACAAAGACAATTGGCAGCAAATTTAAAGATTTAAGCACCTAAATTCAAACACAAAAAATAAAAAATAAAAATTAAAAACTATAGTTAATACCAATTGTATGAAATGGGTGATTTCAATTCCCACCACCTAAACCATATACATTGTACTTGAAAACTGAATATATGAAGCCCTATACCTAATTTGAATATATGCATATTGCTAACTAATCAGTATCCAAAATCAAATTTTTATGCTGGATACTCATACTAATACACTCAAATACACATACAAATACCAATATTCTGATATATACAAATATCTATACACATACTCACGCACATATGCTACTATACGAGTAACTTAGTATGCTCACATATACATGTCCATATTGTATTAATCTACATATACATCAGTACAATCCTAACCACATGCACTTGGGTGTATGCACCAATAAGTACAAACTCCCACGTGTGCATATGCTTTTCTATATGGTAACCCATATGTGTACCTCTTTTTAACACATAAAAACACCCACCTTAATATACTTTTTTTAGAAGATACTTATTTTGAAACTAAATATATACCTAAATTAGTAATATACAAAAACCCTAACTGTACTACCCCTGCTGACTACCATTGATTATTGAGCCCTGGTTTGAAAAGGGCTCCTAAATTTATTATCCAACGACTGATAATATTGCCATATCTATGCCTACAAACACAAAATGAGCCATTGTATGGATTAATTTGTGTTTATATAAGGCACTGCGAACACGCTGACACTTGATATCGCTAATATGGAGGGCTATCCTCTGTTTCAAAGCACATGAGGTCTGGCCTATGTAAAATGCCCCACACTGGCATATAGCCATATAGACCACACATGTGCTGGTACATTTAATGAAATATTTAATATCAAACACCCTCCTGGTATTGACAGATGTAAAAGACTTAGTCTTGGACATCAATTTACAATACTTACTAAAACTACAATATGTGCTCCCCATGACTCTTCCAGGCTCTTTGGAAGATGCATGGTTACCTTTTTTGAAAGTCAAAAAATGTTGCCCTGAAGATTTACCTTTCCAATATCTAAAACTACACTGTTCATGAAAAACTTGTGTGAAAAAAGGGTTGGAATGTAAAACATGCCAAAACTTGGACAATATATTTTTGATATGAAAGTATTGGTACCATAAGTAGTAATAAATCTTACTTTGCCTTTATCAAACCCCTTGGTTGACTTACGATCTAGCAACATATGTGTCCTGTCACCAATTTTTGATTGTCTCTATGCTCTATCTATCACTGATCTTTTGTAATCCCTATTAATAAATCTCATTTTTAAATTTGAGGCTTGTGTTTCAAATATAGATTCTGTGGAGCAAATTCTCTTGACCCATTGAAATTGTGACCCTGGTATATTGTGGATAGTGTGACGGGGGTGACAGCTATTGGCATGTAAAAAAGCATGTAAAAAAGCATTCTTGGAAAATGGTTTTCTATAAAGGCTGGTAATTATAGTACCATCCGTTGCCTTGATAACTTTAACATCCAAGAATTCGATTTCCGTGGAATGAATACCCCCTGTAAATGCGATACCATACATATTTTGATTCAGGTATATCACAAATTTTTGCCAATCAGCCTGTCCACCCCGCCACATAACCCAACAATCATCTAGATAGCTACGTCACATTAAGAGCTCAGATTTAAAAAGGTGTGGAGCTGTGTAAATATACTGAACCTCAAAATAACCCATAAAAAGGTCAGCATAAATTGGGCAAACGTTGCCCCCATAGCCGATCCTTGTAGCTGTAAATACCATTGGTTCTCAAACTGAAAAGCATTGTGTTCTAACACCAACTTTAACAAAAACAACAACAATTCCATTTCCTCTTCTGAAAATAATCTTGACTGTTCCATCCAATATTGAACAGCCTTTATTCCACCTGCATGAGGTATACACGTGTAAAGAGATTGGGCATCTAGTGTCTCCAAATATGCTGTTAGAGGAACTTGTAAATTATCCATCAAAGATAAAAACTGCTTGGTGTCACGAACCCTAGCTGTGACCAATGAAAGAAGCTGTTTCAACTTATATTCCAAATATTCGGACAAAGGTTCAATTAATGAACCTCTGCCCATCACAATAGGACACCCAGGTGGATTATTAAGGGACTTGTGGATCTTTGGAACCAAATAAAAGTACTGAGACTTGGGTGCATCAACCTTCAATTGAACCAACAAGGAGGCAGGTATAATACCTTGATCCTTAACCCTATCAAGAAATGTGTCTATCTCATTTTTATATTCCTGCGTAGGATCTGTTGGTATAGTAGAATAAAAAGTATTATCAGATAACTGTCGCTTAGCTTCTTGTGTATACAACTTTTTGTCCCATATAACCACAGCTCCACCCTTATCCGCTCCTACTATAACTATAGTGTTGTTTTCTGACAGATAAAGACAAATTATCATTAAATGGGCAAAAAATCTGTGATTGATTTGTGTGTAAATCTTTCAGGACTAACTGCTCAAAAGTTTTGATAGTACTATGAAAAGGGGATGCAAATTCTGATTTTTTAAAATGAAAACCAACTTCATTAGTTTGTTTAGAACTTGTATCCTTGTGAGCAAAGAAATGTTTGAGATTTAAATTTCTACAAAAACTTTTTACATCTTTTGTTACATCATAGTGAGACACATAGAAAGATGGTACATATCCCAAACCTTTATTCAACACACCAAGCTCACTAGGTGTAAAAGTATATGATGTTAAATTAATAACCAGCTGATTAACATCATTAACATCATGGTTAGGAATAGTGTACGTTAGTACCGCAGGCTGTCCTGGAATATTTTCTCTGGGTATTTCTGCGATGTTTGTGACCTCCCCTCCTAAAGGGTCTCTATGTCGTTTAGAGGCAGCTGAAGTAGAAATTGCCATCTCCCCTACGTCAGTCTCCATATCAGTATTCGAAAAACTCGAAGAAAACTCTGAAGCACTTGATGAATTTTCAGTTCTCCTTAAAATAGACCTCACCCGCTTTCTTTTGGATCTGATAGTCTCTTTATTATCAAAGAAACGTACCCCTTGTTTTTGTTTTTTCCAAGAATAAACCATTGCTGATTTAAAATCATTAACATCCCTGATATTTATTCATTTTCCTTTTACGTAAATCATTATCATATTTATCAGTGTCAGCCATAAATTGTGCATATAATTCTTGATATTTGACCGTATTTATAAATTCCTTGGTACGTTCATGGTAAGCATCTAACTTTGACAAAAGATCAGCTAATTGCTTTTCATAGTACTCGACCAACAATTGAATGAACATACTGGAAGCCGTTTGTTGTATGGCCCTCCATTTGTTCATGAATTCTTCCTCATCAGTACACAATCCTGGTTCCACATAAACTCAAAGCCCCCTCAGAGATATCTTGTCTAACAAATATACCTTTAGAAGCTTGCAATGTCACACATATGAACGTACCTTTTTAGAAGATTCTGTCAATTGTCTAAACAAATCTTGCAAGTCCAGCTGACCTGCTTCATCACTCATATTTACCGCTTATCCCAATTTCGGTGTGGTAGCAAAAACAGTACAGTCATCTTTATCTGCTGCCAATTTATTCAAATAAGTCCTATTTTTGGTTTTTGTATTCATTTCGAGTGCTGGAGCATATTCCTGGATCACACTAAGAAGTTTGGCCTGGTGGTATTTTGGAGGCGTATTTTATGCTATTGGTTATTTGTGACAGCAGAGCATTTGGATCGAAGAGAGAATCACAGTTTTCTGCAAGAATATGGCAGTTGGTCCAGATTTCAGGACTTATTTGAATAAATTGGCAGCGGATAAAGATGACTGTACTGTTTTTACTAACACACTGGAAGGGGGATTGGGAACATTTACTTGAGCAGAGGGCACTATATTGCCAGTTACTGCTCAATGGGTGCACCTCCCCAACATTAATGACACAAGTTCTGTTAAGCCTACCCTGAAATTCAAAGCTGGTAATATTTGATATACTTTTTTTACCTGCTCCTTTGTTTAATTATAACACACTTTTTTCAATTGTGGTCCCTGAAGAGAAGACTTTGTTGTTCAATTTATCCAGTGATAAGAACCTGCATGTAATGAAGCCTGATAAGAGGGGGGGGTGTAATTATGGACCACAACTTGTATTCTTCCTAGATGTTTCAGTTCTAAACAATGGGGAATTTTTTACTGAAGTATCTTGGAATGAGATAAACATCGCTTATCATGGCATTGATTTGGCACTGGATGATTTATTCATCACATACGTTATAGTACCTAGGATTAGAGAATCCCTGGAAGTTAAAAAATACGTAGGGTCCTGGAGATTTTTTAATTCCCAAAATTCATAAATTAGTGGTGGACCCCTTTAAGACCAACAGTGGCTTCCGTTTGTTCTAAGATGAACCTTTATTGAAATTGATTGACTTTAAATTGAAAACCTTTCCTGAGGGGAAAACACCACTTAAAAGACTCTTGGCATTTCCTCCAGACCCTTGCACATATTACTTTTTTGCTTGAAGGTCTGCTCTTCACTACTACATCAAGGACCTTTTCTCTGTGACTCCGCATCATGAAGGCATTTAAGGTTTTTATGAAGCCATGGTATCCGGTACCCACTTTGGCCATTCTGAGACTGGTTTAATGCACCAATGCATGGAGATGGTCCTCACCACCTTGGAGATTTTTTTTAAACAGCACAGAGGTGTTGTAATTGGGACAGCTTCAGGCCCTGTTTTTGCCAATATAATTCTTTGGCATTGGAAAACTACAAGAGTGTCTCATTCTCCACTCTTTTCAAAGCTAATGGCATTTTTGAGGTACTTGGATGACATGTTCATTATATGGAAGGGCACTATTGAAGAGCTGGAGCATTTCTTCGATTTTTTAAATGGTTCCACCAATTTCTTGATATTTACATTTAAGTGCAGTGATACATCTATTAACTTTTTGTCTATTACTGTTTACAAAAACAGTTTGATGGTAGATTTGAGTCCAACATATATAAAAAGGACACTTTTTCCAATTCTTATCTGTACTTTTGAAAGCCAGCATTCCCTTTGGCAAAAAAACAAATCTAGTCAAGGGTCAGCTCATCAGATTATGCAGATGGTTTTCTGGTCTGAAGAAGGGTAACAACCTGAAAGTGCTTACTGTTCTTGGATTTTATTTGCTGCTTTTATTTTTGTACTTGCTGTTTTGTATCAGTGATGAATAAATACTTCTTCATACTGGTGGCAACTGCTTTTTATGGACTTGTGTAAATGTATGTGCATGGACTGCTACCTTTTAGTGTGCTTGTGGTGTGTGTGTGTTTCTCGGAACAGTTAATTTTTTTCCCTGGGGAAAAAAATTGCTGTTTTGAGGTTTCGATATTGTTAGGGTTTGGGTTTTGCAGTTTGACATTACAGTATTCGATAATGAGCCATTTCGATGATCTGATATAGACCCCCTTGTGTGGTATGCAAGGATTTAAAAAAAATGTACTTCAGTGTACTTGATAAAGCTACCAATTTTTTGGGGGGTGGGTGTGATTGTGAACTTTAGCTACTGCAGAGGGAACTGTATTGGCAGTTACTTCTCAATGCATGCACCCCCCCTGCATTAATGACATAATTTCTATTAAGACTACCCTGAAATTCAAAGCTGCTAATATTTGTTATACTTTTACATGCTCATTAGTTTAACTATAACATACTTTTTCAATTGTGGTCCTGATATTGTTTCTTGATAAGTAACTGTTTTTTAATTGCTCCTTTCTGTGGACATATTTTATTTAATATTTTTTTATATGTGATATTTTTTAAAGCAAATTACAGGTTGGTGCCTTTAAGGCTTTTTAAATACAGGAAATCAATGGTAACAGTATTTCTGATGAAGTTATGGCATATGAGGAATGAAAGCACTCCAGCATTTTGTTAAAGATTCTTATGTCACTACTGGTATATTATTTTTTTATTCCCTTCTTAAAGTTGTAAGGGAGGAGAATGTAACTTAATAAACCCATGTCACAAAAAAACAAGACCGCACTGCTTCCTTTCAAACATAGGCTTTTAAAACCTTTTTGACTTCCAATATGGATTGAATATTCATATTATTTTAAATGTGAAGGTAGATAATTCCAGGTAGCAGGACCAATCCTAGATAAAGTTCTTTCACCTATTACAGTTTCGAAGGTAGGTCACATTAAAGTGACAGTATATTTTTGGTATGCCTTAGGGAGTAGTGTAAGTCCTTTATATATAGTTTGCACAACAAAGGAGGGGAGTAACCTAAGTTTAGGATTCTGAAAAGGAGGGACTCATGAAGAAGAGTGGTGCAGTTGTTCTCTGTTGATGGTCAAAAGAAAGTCTCATAACCTAACAAAATTACACATGGATAAATGACCGCAGAGATTTGGCACATATCATTCTTTGCTTAGTCACATTTCATTATCAGTACACTTCTCCAACTAACTTCTCTAATCTCTGGACATTATGGGAGATCAACCAACTTTGTTTACTTTCTGTTGCCAGGCCGTAAGTCCTTGCCATCCTCAGGCAGTGTAGGACCTGCTCACTGATAATGGGCTCTCACTCAGCATGTGAAAGATGCAGATATTTAATTCTTTTGGCTTCCTTCTTGCATGAAGGCATGCATGTTGATCATCACACACACACAGACACACACACACACACACACACACACACACACACACACACACACACACACACACACACACACACACACACACACACACACACACACACACACACACACACACACACACACACACACATTCCCAAACACACACCTCCTCCTTTTTCTAAACTAAACTACACTGAAATGTCATACACTAAAGCCATAAACATTTCTAAAAGCCTCCTAGAATGAGAAAGGATTTTTCAGCAGAAACCTATCACATCAACTCCTCCAATCAGACCTATAGCGTTAAGTCACCAGGACTTTAACCACACTACTGGTAACAGAATCTTAGTGATGGGTGACTCAAGCTTCTGGAATACAGATACTTCATTAACAAGTTTGGACAAGGATAGGGTTACCTTCAGTTCTCTTTTGGGTGCAAGAATATCTGACATTACAAGTACCCTTTTTCTGGGTGTATATGACTACAAGATGATGGTAGTCCATGCAGGAGTGAATGACCAAGATTGCAAATCCCCGAGGGATAAGCAGAGAGACATGTCAGGACTTTCCATGAATTTGACCAATACCAGTAAGACTCTGGTACTGAGTAGTACCTTTCCTTCACCGTGAATGATGCCTATGCTTAAGGAAATGATAAATGACTTCAACAAACAATGACACTTAAATACACAGAGAATATCTGAGGCTTTTTCTTTAGTGATAAGACTCAAGACCTTTCAAAAGCTGCAAGCTCTGTTAGTGATTCCCCACTGGTTGAAGAAAGTAAATCTATTTTTTGTCTGTTAGTTGCTGAAACTGATAGAACTTATATCTGTTTTACCTGTTCCATTTTGTTTTCTGTTTTAAGAAATCTGCTTGGCCTGATGTTTTTGTTGTGTGTGGCAAATAGACATTTGAATTACCCAGGCTGCCCATTTCAAATTTTTTTTCATTGGTTAATGTGTTTCTTGACTGATACTTATATACACAGAGAATTTTATTGGCTTTGTCTTTTTTCAAAAGACTCACGGCCTGCAAAAACTACAAGAACTGTTGGTGACTCCCCGCTGGGTGAGGAAAGTAAATCTATATTTTATCTATGACTTGTTTAAAGTGATAGAGCTGCTTTCTGTTGTACCTATTCCATTTTGCTTTCTGTTTTATGAAATCTGCTTGGTCTAGTGTTTTGTTCTGTGTGGCAGACAATTAAATTACCCAGGCTGCACATTTCACATGTTTTTTTTTTTTTCATTGGTTAATTTGTTTATTGAGTGATACTTGAATACACAGAGAATATCTGTGGCTTTGTCTTTCCTGATAAGACTAAAGGCCTGCAAAAACTACAATCACTGTTGATGACACCCTGCTCATTAATTTTCCCATCCACCTTCCCTTTTCTTGATCTGCTTTTTAAACTTTGTGATTTTAAACTGCCAGTCCTTACTGTAAATTGAACTTTATATGCTCCTTGAATTATTTAATTGCATTTCATTGTGCTTATGCTTATTTTTTTTAAAAAAATGTGCATTTTGCCTCTCATTGTCTGTTATACTGATTTACTCTCTCTGGATTAATTATTTAGAAAGCAGTTGGATAAAGTAGTGTATTTTGCACACTACCAGGCTCTTTTCTCTGCTTTTTCATGAAGAAGACACAATATTTCCATCTAATGGCAGTGAGTTGTAGGCTGGTTTGTGTAGTTTGGGCAAACACACTAGAGATTCTTGCATGTAGTTGTTTTATTGGCTGGAGGGCTTATCAATCAGCTTAACTTATTTTAGTGCTTTTATTAATTCTGCTTTATCCTTTTGATGCACGGGAAAGCTAATCTGGCTTTTCCACATACATGTTCAGATTCAATCTGCAGGCAGATTTTGCTGAAATATTGTTCTTTGCTCCTTCTGATTTCTCATTGAAATAGCCAATTCAAACAGGTCATCTTTTTTTCTATCACCAGATATTTTCACTTTTCTTCTTTCTTCTGTTATCTTTTTAGCTTCTTCAGACACCAAGGGTTGCTTCTTCCTTTTGACTCACTTTGAAAGTGTTCTTTTGGCTTCATCTGTTAGTGTTATCTTTATGTCAAACCAAAGCTCTTCAGGGACTTTATCTTCCACATTTAGTACTTCAAATCAGTTGTTAAGTATTGTCCAGTATTCCTCAGGTACGTTATCTAAATCATAATTTGCCCTGGCTGTCTGAGTAACTTTTTTTCATAACTTCACTTTGATTTTATAAACCAATAGTTCATGATCCATGCTGTAGTCTGATACTTGTCTTATTCTAGCTGTCATGACTGGTGACTTCTATCTTTGGTTGATACATATATAATCTGTCTGATTTTGGTAAAATCCGTTCGGTGATGCCCATGTGTAAAGTCAATGCTTATGATGTTGGAAGAATGTATTCATGATTGCTAGAGTATTAGCCATGCAGAATACAATGAATCTGCTGCCTTCCTCATTTCTGTCTCCAACCATACTTTCCAACCACTGAACCTTCCTTTTCCTACCTTTACGTTCAAGTCTCCCATGATTATTAGCAAATCTTGTTTGGATGTCTGTTCTATCTCATTTTGCAACTGATCATAGAAAGTTTAAATTTCCTCGTCTTCAGCATCACTCAGCAGGGTGTAGACCTGCATGATAGTCATGTTAATTGGTGCTCCTTGAAAATGAATTGAGATCAGTCTTTTGGTGATAGCATTATATTAAAGCAATGTCTTTACAAGTTTTTTGTTCACAATGATTACAACTCCATTCTTTCTCTATGTTTCGTGACCACTATTGCAAATCCTGTGCTTATTTGATTCAAAATGTCCTTGTCCAGTCTACTCATTTGCTTAAACCAAGTATATCCACATTGGTTTTATCCATTTCAGATTTTAAAAATATCTAGTTTTCCTTGATTCATGCTTGTTACATACCAAGTTCCAAGTCTGATCGTTACTTTGCAGCTCCTGATCTTTTCTTTCAGTCTAGCAACTTCAGCATCAGGATGACCTTGCAGTTTTGATCTATCAGGCTCGCCAGGGGCGGCTCGTGCTATTGGACTGCAGGACTGCAGCCCTCCCAGTTGTAAAATAAGACAAATTAAATAAAATAAATTATAAAGATAACAAAAGAAAAAAAAATAATAACTGCGAGTCCCAGAACATTGCACATGCACACTCGCGGCATTTCCGATATTCGGACTGCTGGTGAACCAGTCTGGAGCATGCGCACAGAATCCAAACTGTCTCCACCAGCAGTCTGGATTACAAAGACAGGGTGGTCTCGCAGGACAAATAGGATGAACCTTAGGTGCTCTCGCGGGAAGGCTTGCCTATTGCATGGATTATCGGCCGGCAATGATGGTGCAGGAATGGATTGTATAGCTTGCTGCTTTTGATGGACTTTGCAGGTAAGTGCTCGGAGCGGTGTGTGTGTGTGTGTGTGTGTGTGTGTGTGTGTGTGTGTGTGTGTGTGTGTGTGTGTGTGTGTGTGTGCGTGTGTGTCATATGAAACTTCACAAAGCTGAATCCTCATACTTCAGTTCTATACATATATGGCAAAAATAAGCTATTTATATTATTTCTGAATCTGTAAGGTGCTCAGCAAAAAAAGTGTTATTTCCATAGGCAGTGTCCTACTTTGGCCATTCGAAAATCTTGTAATCTTAAGAATTACCAGCTCGCCCTGTCCACTCATGTTCCCTGTCATGGCAGTCAGCATTCTCACTTGCCCCTTTCATTGATCAAGTCCTGTTTTAAAACCTAGCCCTCGGATATTCCTTTATTCATCAGATCGTTTAAAAGTTTTAGAAATCTGGATATTCACTTAAAGTTTGTTTTCAATACACTTTACAGTCGTGGTTGTTGGCAGAGTATGATTCCAGAGAGGTTCTTGATGTTGCTTCAGACTTGCATAAAATGTGTAATGTGTGAAGAAACTTGTGAGAATTAGCCATTCCTGCCATATGTTCCAAGACATTCCTTTAATAATAATAGTATGCAAATAACATCAGTATTTATGTATAAAGTATCCCTTATTTTGAACATATGCCTATAATTTCACCTGTGTTCCTGATTTTTATATGTGTGTGTGTGTGTGTGTGAAATGCCCCAGTTGCTATATACTGGTGGCTAGAGAGAACACATGGTAGTGGGTAAAGATACTCAGGCTTGAACCCTGTACCTTGGATGCAGGTGGCAAGGACCTGAATTCCCTATCCACCACCATTTGTAAAAAAAATTGCAGATTTTAGCCTCATATTTGTTCTGTTCCTCACAGAATCTGTGGTTTCTGTTTCTTCATTTTTCCTTGCAAAGTCTGTAGTGCAGTGGTGCACTGGTAGCATTGCTGCCTGACAGCTACAGGTTTTCTGGTTTGATTCTTGGCTGGGGTGCCTTCTGTGTGGAGTCTGCATGTCCTCCCATCTTACAAAGATGTGTCTGGAGTTTCTCCCTGCTCTACTGAAAATTGTCTTTTGTTCCAAGTCAGACTAGTTTCCTGGTTAAATGTTTAACAACAGGCATTTGAATTTCAGACTTCATATTCTTCAGAAAGTACATGGTAACACAAGACCATTTATTCTAGCAGTTCTAAGTTTATAACATAGATATTTGAAATGTGTCCCTATTTTTGGGATTGTATTCCCCTATTATTGGCTTTGTCCATGTATTTTGTGCTAAGGTTGAGAGCTATCTATGGTGAGAACTGAATTTACTGAATGTTTGGGGGTTGTATTCCCCCCATTACTGGCTTTGTCCACATGTTTTTTGCTAAGAGATTGAGAGCTATGGTGAGAACTGAATTCACTGAATATGTTTGGGGGCTGTATTCCCCCATTATTGGCTTTGTTCAGGTGTTTTGACAGCTATAGTGAGAACTGAATTCACTAAATGGTAGCCATTTAAGTTTGTTTTCCTCTCTTTCACAAAACAGCTGATTTGGCATAGTGGTATGTTTCTCTGATTGTTTTGCACAGGGTCCCCTGGATTAAAGACGTGGCAGTGAAATGTATGGTGGTAACACAGCATTTTATTCTAGCAACTTTCCAACATTATACAAGCAATGTTTAAAATATGTCCCTGGTTTTTGGGCTTTTGCCCCCCCAATAAATTTCAGCTTTTTCCAGATTTATTGTGCTGCAAAGTTCAGAGATACAACTGCATGTCGAGTAGATTTTACAAGGTGCTGAGAGCTTCAGGGGAACAAAACTTTAGTGCTGCTTATTCTGATTCTGCTTGCATTGTTAATAGCACAACAGGTATTGTACTTGCTTTTGATGCAGAAGGCTGTGGGTTCTGCTCCCACAGTAGATAGATGCATTGCTAATACTGTACTGTGTTGTAAAGGGGGTGGGTGCTGCAGTCCTTTTTGGCGAAGATACCTAGAGTAGTAACTATGAACCTATCAGTTTGCCATACATTCCCTATTGTGATATTACTAGCTTATCATTTTTTTTAATATATGCAACATAGGCAATTTATTCCTCAAGGGCAACGGGCACTTTATTTGTAGATGAATAAACAATGACATATACATTTGTTTGCTAGCAGCAACCTCTTCATTGTTACAGATTTCTTTAATGTGGAATTATTTAGATGACTTTTACTACTACAGAGATTGTGCATATTTACTGATACTGGTGGACTGTATTAGGTTGAGTAGACTTTTATGATGGAAATGTTCTGAATTGGGTAGTTTTGTCATTGGTGCATGCATTTTGTTTCATTGTTTACTGGAAAAATGTTCAAAACAATAAATTTAAAATGCCCTCTAACAACTGTACTGTATTGTACATGGAATACAATTTAATACAATTGGGAAGGTGTATCAAAGAGCATGTGTATGTTTAGTGTTCAAGGGGCCTATGATTTGAAAACAGCCCAAAAGGGGCCTATGATTTGAAAACAGCCCGAAGTTAATCTTTATCTGCCACTGCAAAAATGTATTTTCTTTGAATGTGGGTTTCAATGCTGTTTCAATGCATGTGAGTTTCAAGGGAAGAAAAGTTTTAATGCCAAGTCTGTTTTCATTGTGAGACTGCATTGCTTTGTTTAGCAGATCTCTATTGGGGTTTGTGGTGTAAAAATGCAAAATAATACTTTCAAATGAAATCTAAATCATCGCATAAGTAAAGCAGTATGCACATTATAGTGTTTATGGTAAATGGGGCAAAATAACCAAGGAATGGGACATTGGAATGACTGTAGGGGGGAGGCTCCATTCGACCATGATTTTGAGAGGGGAAGGGCAGCAAACTCAGACAGCCTCAGTTGAACTATACCTCTCAGCTGTCCATATTTTTGCAGAATGAATAGATATTTGCTTCTTATTTTTGGTTTGTTCCTCATAAAATGTGTGGTTGTCTGGCAAATCATTTAGGAATGAAGTCACTAAATGACAGACATTGAGTTTCAGACATCATAACCTTCAGAAAAATGCATGCTAAAGCAAGACCTGTTATTCTATCAACTGTCTTAAGTTTATACAATAGCAATTTTTAGTAGTGTTTGTATGTTCCCCCAATATATTTGGCCTTGTCCAGATTTCTTGCATTAACAGATTGAGAGGTACGTGCAAATAAATTGCTTTATAGAATTAGGCATATCCAAACCTCTCAACTGTCCCTGATTTTGGCTCAAAATGTTGCTCTTCCCCTAATAATCCATCTGCAAAATGGCAATTTTGGAAGAAAACATGGAGGGTTTACAATTAATAAATAACTGTAATAATCAGTTATAGATTACTTTTATTTCAGAAATGCATGTAGATTCTTTTATTTTGTCAGCTGCTCAAGTTAGCAATACTAATATAAAAAATTGTCCCTTCTTTGACAGGTTCCCAGCTGTAATGTGTGGCTATTTTATATTTTTGCATCACATTTGTGGTCCATTTTTCATAAAATTGTGTTTTTTTGGCAAATTAATGGCAAATCATTAAAGATTGAAGTTAGAAAATAATGGCAGACATTTCAGTTTCAGATTTCATACCCTTCAGAAAATTCATACTAATGCAAGACCTACTATTCTATTATCTTTCTAAGTTTATAAGAGCAATATTAAAAAATTGTCCTTATTTTTGGGCCTTTGTCCCACTTCATTGTATGGCTCTGTACATATTTCTTGTTCTGAGGTTGAGAGGTATGACAAATGTGTCAGGGCCATCGCAGTCAGCCAGAGACATTTCAAATTGTGACAAACTTGTTGCAACCCACTCCCCCATGTAGTGACTCTGGATGTGTCCAAGCAAGGCAAGGAGCAGTTATGCAGTATAAATGTGCAGACTACCCCCCCCCCCCCATCCAAGGTAAACACAAGTACTACAGTGGCTTTTCATCTGTCATTGATTTTGCAGAATGTTTTGGTTTCTGTCATATTTTTATACTGTTGATATATGCTTATTATTCAGAAAGTGCCTTTTGCTCTGTGTTTAAGTAGCAGTGCTTTAATGACCATCAGATAAGCTTGTCTGATATTGTAAGATGCAAATAAGTTTTAATAAGCAGTATTGCTAACATTGAAAGCCTTTCTGTTGTTGCCATGTAGAGAATACTTACATAACTAGATAACGTATAAGCCTTGGGTATTGAAATGCATATGACAGTATTTGTAATAAAGGACAGGATTACATTATGTTAAGCTCATTACAAGCTTTACCTGCAAACTAAACAGAATGCCATTCTATCATGTGTGGTCCATATCCCGTGCAGTAATCCTTTAAGCAATATATGTTGAGCTTGTTTCTTGTTTGCTTTTCATTTTTAACTTTGATCATGTTTTCCCCATGAAACAAGTAGATAGTTGTTGTCAGGCAGCAGGTCTTTTTTGGATAAGAAACATTTTTACAAGTGGGGGTATCACAGAGATTGCTACTTTCAGCATGTTACTTGGTACTTTAATAAAGCTGAATATAAATTATAATTAGAACTGGAGTACAAGGAGAAGTGGTTTGAGTTGAGTGCTGCTTGTTTTTCTTATACTTGATTTTGAATGTCATTCCAGTAATGTATTGAAAAAGTAATTTATTTTTTCATTCCTCACAACCTTTTGTTTCCATCTAGATATTAATTAAGCTGCCATGCAGCCAATGCATTGAAATATTTTTATTCTTCTACACTTATTTTTGTCTTGATTAGACTCTCATAATGACGGTTTGGCACTCAGGGCTGCATATTTAATTAAAGTTAGTTTTTGTGGTTTTGAGCATAGCTCATCCCCTTTCTATTTGGCCTTACCCCTTCCCATTGACCCCACCCATTCAGCTGTCTCCTGCAGCCCCCCATTGATTTGAAGTCACCAGCCGCCACTGAGGATCGCAAACACAAGACATACTTGAATCGACCAGTTGCTCTTCCCTAGTAGCATGGTGAGTGCCTTCTGACCTAGGGGGCCATCTTCCAGCACTATATCGAATTTCTCTTTGTTCACTGTACATCAATTTTGTTTGGCAAAATACAGAAGTAGATAGCCGGGCCTTTTTTCTGAGCAGTGTAGATTTAATGTTTTTGCCATTGTCGCACTGAGTATGATCATTCATCTCCAACACTGTCCATCCCAGGCTGCCCAGACAGGTTGAAATCCCTTAGCCTGGCAGCTCCACTGGCACCTGTCCACTTTGGTCAGACTACATATGACATAGCTTCCACCTTCATAGAGGCATGTAAGTTCTGACAGTGTGACAAGCAAGGTTTTTTCAGAATGGGAATGCTCAAAGATGCTGATGGAAAGATACTGAACGAGTCTGAGAGAATTAAAGTACAAAGGGTTGGGAGGGTGGCCTAATGGTTATGGTGTTTGCATTGCAAACACAAGGTGCAGGGTTTGAGTCTCACAAAGGATTATTGGCTAGGCTTAAAATGGCTCGCAAGGGCAGTTAGCTTAGTACTAATCTATGAACCTATGAATGGAGGAGTTATACTGAGAATCTCTATTCAAATGAAGCAGTTGAGCAGCATAAAGATGAAGACCTAACAGAAGAAGAGCCACAGAGTTTGAAAGAAGAGGATATTGCAGCAATTGTTGTCCTGTCAAACAACAAAGACACTGGAGTAAATGAAATACTGATAGAACTCATTAAGGGGATCTGATGGAGCCATTGTTGCATTGACCAAATTGTGTCAACAAGTGTGGAAAGAAAGAAATTGGCCAACAGACTGGAAAGATCTATTTTTGTACCCACTTATAAGAAAGGAAATGCCAAGGAATGCGGCAACTACTGGATAATCATTTTAGTTTCTCACGCAAGCAAAATTGTGCTAAAGATAATCCAGTGCCACTTGCAGTCATACATAGATAGAGAATTGCAAGAATTGCAAGCAGGATTCATGAAAGGAAGAGGGATAAGAGATATCGTTGCTGACACTTGATGGGTACTAGAAAAGACTAAGGAATATTGGAAACCTATTTATTTTTGGCTTATCAATTAGGCTAAGGCCTTTGACTGTGTCAGTTATGAAAAGCTATGGACAACTCTATTGCAAATGGGAATACCAAAACACATCATACAGTTAATAAAAATCTTTATGATGTCCAAGCAGTTATTGCTCATACAGAATATGGACACACAAGTTGGTTTTTGGTGTGAAAAAGTGTATGACAGGGCTGCATCTTGTTAACATATCTGCTCAATATGTATGCCGAAGCCATATTCTGAAAGGCTATTCTAGAGGAGAATAACATCGGAATATGTGTAGGTGGAAGACTGAGAAACAATCTAAGGTATGCCGATGACACAGCACTGCTGAATGAAACAAGGAAGATATGGAACATTTGCAGAGGAAAGTCAGAGAAGAAAGTCAAAGGATAGGAATAGAACTCATCATGAAGAAGACCAAGATTATGTTAGTTGATAACATCTATAAATTTGAGCTCAATGAAGAAGAAATTGAGATGGTTTCAAGTATGAACCTTTTGTCTACCCTTGTGACCACTGATTTAACTAGCACTCAAGAAATTTTACATTGTTTAGTGTTGGGCAAGACGGCTATGAAATCTCTAGATAGAATATTCAGAAGTAAGGATATCAGACTGCAGATGAAGATAAGACTAGTTCAGACTCTCATATTCTCGGTTGTTAGATATGGTTGCAAAAGCTGGATGATCCAGAAACAAGAGTGAAGGAAGATTGACTCATTTGAAATGTGGTGCTGGAGAAGACTCCTGTGTGATCCATAGGCAGCAAGATGCACCAACATGTCGATTATAGAGGAAATTAAACCAGAAATGCCACTAGAAACACAAATGATGAAACTGCGTTTGTCATACTTTGGTGACACAGTTCAAAGGGAAAGATCACTGGAAAAGGATATCATGATTGGAAAGATTGAGGGTACAAGGTACAGAGGAACACCACCCATGAGATGGATTGATACGATCACAACAACAACAGGCCAGACATTGGAGGATCTCATCAGACTACCAGAAAACAAAGTCTTTTTTAATTCCTTAGTCTATCAAGTTACTAAGACTTGAACTCTAGTTGATGGGAGATAACAACAACAATAATAAATTCTGTACAACTGAGTGGCTCTTGGCTCATTTCTACAAAACAAAATACTTACTAATCACTTTCATAAGTTGTTTAAAGTGCACTGCTGTTATCTTGAAATACTTATTGCCTTTCCTTTAGTTTAAGGATGTTTTTGGTAGCATTTCACTCTGAACACCCATTTATTGTGCTTTTATATTAGGAGGACTAGGGTTATTCATCTAGTGGCAGTAGATGTTTACCTAGCCTGTTTGAGTTGGAAAGCCCACAAAAGTAATTTTATTGTCCAGAGGGCTCAGTAGTCAATTTTCTGTATTGCTAGTGCTAGTATACATTCTGCACATTTAAATATAGCTTTTTGCTGTGTCAGTGTCCTGTACAGATGCAAACATCTGGAAACATTGTTTATTTTTATCATACTATGAAAGTTTACTGTGCTATTTATTGTTTTTTTTTTAACTTCTTTAAAGTTTAAAGTTGCGTTTTCAAACTGTTGTAAGGGCTATTGTCGTACACTGAAATACATTGTATTTAGTGTTTCATAGTTTGTGTAAGCCATTTGTTTGAGGTTCCTTAACACTCTGACTCCATTTCAGTCATTTTACATTAAGAGTGTCAAAGTCTACACTCTTTTGACAGGAGAAGGCTGATTTCATCTATCTGAGCTGGGAACTGCTTGTGGAAAGCTCATTTTGTGCTCACCTGAGTGGCCTTAGGGCATAGCTAGTGTAAAATTTTATTTTTCTGACTGTATGTAAGCCTTGCATTTACAAGAATTTGTTCTTCTCAAAGTGGCGGTTACTTGGCCTAGTTTATATGCAATCACCAGAAGCTGAAATTTCCCTACAAGAACAGCCTTAAAACTTTACCTCAGTTCCATGTTACTCACAGGGCAACTAGTTTCCATGATGAGCAGCATTTAAGCAATTAGTTAGGACTGTTTAGGTCTAACTTACCTTATAATAGCAATAAGGACTATTCCTACTCAGAGAACATCTGGTTTGGGTACTGGGTTGCATCGCTGATTAGGTTAGCTACAGATTACACTAAGTAAGCACCCTTTCCTCATCTGATTACAAACACCATCCACTTCTATCTCTTGCAAGTACACATTTGGACCTGCAAGTATGGGTGGGAACATTCCTGCTATCTCTGCATCCAGCTTGGTTGACATAGGCATCCTAAGACAATGTAACAACTGCCTTATGTACACTGACAACCACTAAATTCTCTAACAGACAAACACAGTATGTGAGAGATGTAGTTACACATTGACACTGGAGGCTAGGCTCTCACATAGAGACACAAAAAGTTACAAACAGGTTGTCAGTGATTCAAACACATCACTCACCACACCCACAAAGGACCACAAACATAGAGCAACATATGCAGAGATGCTCACATGTAACTTACTCAAACAGCAAAGCCCTCTCAGGTGCAGTCCTCAGACACTCTTCATGCACACATACAAGGCAATTTCCTTCACAACACATAAAGCCACATCTTATCGTGTCTCAACTACCAAGCCCATAAGGTGAAACACTCAACACCCAATATTCTGGTCATAGAAGACTCCATTGTGAGACACACTGATATCCCTCTTATCAGGTTGGATAAGGGGAAGGTTATCGTTAGTTACCTGTCAGGGGCCAGGATTCACCAGATCATGCAAGCACTCAGGTCACTTACCCCTAAGTACCAGTATGATTCAGTCATAATCCATGTGGGGGTGAATGACCCGAGATGTACTTCCTTGGACTATATGAAGAGAGATATGAGTGAGCTCTTTGAAAATGTGTCAGAATGCAGGTATGAGCCTAGAACTGAGCATCATTCTAATGTTTCCAAAGATGATGCCACAATACCAGCAGAAAATGATTAGCTTTAACAAATGGCTTAGCTACTGGTGTCATTCCAAAGGGAGTCTAATACTTGACAGCCTAGAAGGACATAGTTGACAGGCCACACTGCTTTGCCTGGGATAATCTTCATCTGTCAACTCTAAGCTTTAGGGTATTGGCCAAAACATTAACCACCCCATAGTGGCCTTTTTAGACACTGACAAACAGGCAAACCTTCCAACATAGCAAAAGCTACTCAGGACCAGCTAAAGATTTGCTGCTCAGTGCTTGGAGTCTCAATAAGGAATTGCACTCCCTGGAAGTTCTCATCACCCTGGAGAATGCTAACATCCGTAGCAAAAGCTACTCAGGGCCAGCTAAAGGTGTGCTGCTCAGTGCTTGGAGTCTCAATAAGGAATTGCACTTCCTGGAAGTTCTCATCACCCTGGAGAATGCTAACATCTGTGGACTTACTGATACATGGGTCAAAGCCATGGAAAGCACTCTGGCAATGCATGGCTTTAACACCTTTCATACCATCCGACCACTCACTAATCATGAAAGAGCAAAAGGGTGAGGTGTATCTATCTGCATAAAGGATAAGCATACCACAGAGCTGGTCAAAAAGTATGACATGCTTGATCTACTCTATGTCCACTAACCATGGGGGATATCCAGTACCATATTCTGCCTAGCTACAGGTCCTGCACCATGAACTAAGAAGTGCAAACATCACACCTGAAGTTACTAGAATTACTGACCACCCCCAAATCCAAAAAAAAAAAACAAATACCAAAAACTTTGCAGAGGCATACAAAAAAGACTTGTATGGCCATATAAACAACTGCATGGAAATTGCAGCATCAGACCAAAATAAATCCAGGTCGAACAACAAAAACAAGTTACCCTGGTACACTGGTGGACCCATGGTATTAATAGGTTACACAAGAAAAAAAAGAAAATCCTGTCAATAAGTAAAAAGGAATGTGGACAACAGAGCAAAATGTCCCTCATTAGTCTAAACAGGTGAATCAGGGAACTAGTCAAGTCTCTGAAAGCAGGCTTTGAGGATCAAATAGCCTCCAAAGCTAAGGATGACCATAAGGCATTTTTCAGTTAAGTAAGCAGTCTAAAGGGTAGCTCCCAACAATGTGTGGAATTAGTTGTAGATGCCATCAATTATACTCAGACAGAAGATACAGCAAATCTACTGGTTAACAAATTCAGCTCAAATTTCTTCTTCCCATCACCCCCGGTTCTCCCCCAAGGAATATCCTCCACCACTCCACCACCAATTATCACCAAAGAACAGCTTTCCACTGTGCTCTTTAAAGCCAAAAACACATCTTCAAATGGACCTGATGATATACCATGTTGTCTCTTAAACAGCTTAAATCAGGACTTATCAGGTCCATTAGGATCTCTATTTATCCACAGCCTCTGGAATGGCTTTGCCTTGATAGAGTGGAGAACAGCAACAGTCATCCCTCTTCATAAAGGGGGACCATCTACTGACCCAGGAAATGACAGACACATAAGTTTGACTAACCTTATATGTCAGGCCATGGAAAAATAATCATGGTCCTGATAGATAATGACATAGGAAACCAATAGACACTGGTCCTGATCTAATTCAGCTTTGACAATGGCAGGTCATGCCTAATGAATCTGCTGGGTTTCTTTGATAAAGTTACTAAGGCCATGGATGAGGGTAAAACAGTACATACCACTTACATTGAACTGGCCAAGGCATTTGACACAATTTGCCACTCAGGTATTATAAATAAACTCACAAAACTGTGCATAAATCCCTATGTCACCAGATGGATAGCCAGTTGGCTTCCAGACTGGACACATTTGATTAAAATCGGTAAATCCAGATCCAGAAAGGGACCAGTTACTAGTGGTGTGGCACAGGGCTCAATGCTGGGACCATTCCTATTAGGAATATGCCTCCCTGAAGTCAAGGCTGATGTGGAAGGCCAATGGATGATGAGGTTTACTGACGACTACAAGCTGGGGATAATCTCTGAATCCCCCAGTGATGTAGATATTATTCTGGATGGTCTAGATCAGACAGATGATTAGTGTCAGAATGATGGCCTAAAACTAAATGTGAAAAAATGTATTATTATGCCTTTTGTGAAGTCAAATACACCTGCAATAAACACCAACAGCACACCCTTAAGAGAAGACACAGAGGTGAGATATCTAGGTACACAGATAGATAATAGACTAAACTTTGACTGTCTTGTGTCCACAGTGGTAAGGAAGTCCTTCTATTTCCCACAGCTTATAAGTAAAGATATGGCATCCTAATCCAAGGAAATTATAGTCTCGCTGTGCTCAGCCCACATTACACCAATAATTGAGGTCAGTGCACCATTTGGCATGTACTTGATTAGGCACTTACATCACCTGGAGCAACCTCAGAAGTTCCTTACAAAGAAAATACAGTGTGTAAACAACATGTTCTGTGTGGATAGACTAAAAGCCCTATCCCTTTACTCTCTCTAATATGACTATTAAGGGGTCACCTATGCCTGGCCTACAAGGCATTCACAAATCCAGCCCTGATCGAGCTGCTACACATGCAAAAGTCAAACAACATGTGGGTCACCAGATCTAGGGATCTAAACTTAGTCAACAACTCAAAGAAGTCATGTTGGAGAGACAGATATGTGTCCCAGGCAATGTGTTTTCTTCAGAACAGGCTTCCTATTCACATTAACCAGAGCCCTTCCACTGTCCTCTTCAAATGTAGTTTAGGTCAATAGATGGGGAATCATAAATTCACACCTGAGGTAGTACCTATGTCCCTTATGGACATGGGCTATCTGTGAGATACACAAGGCATATGCACAAATCCATGCCATCCTCTTGCCCCTATGGCCCATATTTTGAGAAAAGCAAGTTATATTGGCTAGGCTTGTAATATCTTTTAAGCTATCAGTCTAGTAATTTCTTATGAACCTATTAAACAATGAACAATTGGCTGACTAGTAAATGTCATTCTAAGATGATCCAATGGGTGCTGGCATGGAACAGGAATGTCCTGCTCCTCTTGTTCCAATGTTTCCATATGCTGTTAAAGTCTTTGCTGCCACCATAGTGACTTTTTTAGGCAGAGTACAGTTAATGGAAATTCGAATGTAACAAATACCTTAAACCCCAAATCAGACCACATTATGTTGTCTCTTCTCGGTGCTACAAAATTTAACCACCAATTGTCAGATCTCATGGCCCTCCTGTATCTGGAACAGATCCATGTGTGTGTTCAGTTACAGAGACTTGAATTAAATGTAAAGGAAGAACTCTATACCATGCCTTGCCTTCAGACCTGATGGTCACTACAGTGCTGTTATCATATTAATCAAGGATCGCATCACCTCTAGCTATATTCCCAGAGAGCCATAAACATAGAACTTCGGATCAGTTTTAGCAAGACAAACTTTCAACACATAGTATGCTAGAGGACATCTTCCTTTTCTGGTGATGATCATAACAGATTCCAATAGTAATTGGGAAATAATTCTCCATAAACAAGAATTCCATTATTTTGGAATATATCAGCTACCCCCTCAACTAACTGGAGCACATACACCTGCAATTTGGGTTATTCCTGGATGTTCTTGGATTTTATTAAGATATGTTCCGTAGGACAGATAGTTTATAAACTGATTAGAAAACACAAAACTGTAGATATTGTCCTCAGATATATTGCCTCTATATGTACTATTTACCCTGGTCTCTTCTTCCTGAGATAAGTTAGACTATAAAATTTTGACATCTACTTTCAAAATCCACAAAGCCTCTGAAATCAATATTTATGAATTTATGATTTAAAATATGCAAACTTCATATACGTGTATGATAAGATATCAAAGTTCACTTATGTAAATACCACCCTTGATGCTGACATATCTGTAAGCTACACAAAAGGTTGTATGCTTACATAGATAAATGCATAAAGTTGGCTCTCCAAATAGAGCAAAATGTAAGGGGAAATAAAACAACCACCACTCTGGAGATCCACAAACAAATTTTACAACAAGAGAAGAAACTCCTCAAATTATGCATGATATCCAAAACTCTGCACAGTATCTATCTGAAAATTATAGGGAACTGAAAAAATATTAGGACTAGAAAAGCAACTAATTGTGTTAGCTACTGAAGATAGGAATAGGTGCATTTTTTTTTAGCTATGTTAGGAAACTAAGGGAGAATACTCAACAATGCTCAAAATGTATTTTAAATTACACCACACACACACATACACACACACTCCAACCTAACAGGCATTACCAGTTTATGAGTTAACACATTCAATGCAGATTTTACTCAGTGACATCCTTTCAGACTCCACATATTGCAGAAAACATTGCATCCTCTATTATAACCAAGGAAGATATTCTGGAGGTGCAGTCAAAGATTTTCAAAAGAACCTCACAACATAATTGGAAGATTACTAAATTGAGATAAAAATGCAATTGCCAAACCTTTGTAAACTGTTTATCCTACGTTTCAGTACCACATTTGTTCTCAAATTATGGTCTACCATGGTAGTGATCCCTGTCCATAAGGGTGGATCTACCATAGTCACCAGTCATTGCAGACATATCAGCTTGCTGAGACTACTGATTTGCAAAACTAGGCAACATATCACCAGTCTTATTAATTATGACATCAAATATCTTATTAGGTTTATCCATCAACAACTTGGCTTCATCAAAAGAAGATCCTGCATATTAAATTTAGTTAACTTCTGCAAGATAATCACTCAGGGTGTAGACAATTGTCATGCTGTCCACACAACGTGTGTTGATCTGAAAATTAATTTCACCAAGTATAGGTCTCAACATGTAACAAAGCTGGCAAATTGGCCAAAAGTTAAAACCCATATAGTTTGTGTGGTCAGTGCTTCACCTGAGAGCATGAAGGCAACATTGGAGTTCCCATGTGGCTATGTGTTTGGACCTCTGCTTTTTATTATTTACTTCTCTGATATCCAGATTGGGAAAAAGGATATATGGCTAAGCAAGATTTCAGATGACTGCAAACTGAATATTACTGTAAAGATCCTCTCTGGCACCTGTACTTTTTAGAAAGTGTGTACTCTAGAAAACACATGATACACTGAAAATGAGCTCAAATTAAATGTGAAAAACTATAGTGTAACTCCAGTTTGCAAACAACCCAACCCTCAAGATACAGTATAGACAATACACCACAATAAAATGAAAATGTAGTCAGTGATATTGGAACCTAGGTTAACAATTTCCTCTACTTCAATACACATGTAGTCAGAAAGTCATTAAACTTAGCAGAAATTATAGCACAGGGATATGATGCAGCTCTAAGGAAGTCATTGTTCCCTTATATTTCACATTGATTAGACTAATTATTAAGTACAATTACCCTTTCAGCATGTACCAGACTACACATATAAACAAATAAAGCACCAAAGGTTCCTGACCAAGAACATTACATAGTTAAAGACCATGAGCTACCGGGAGTGGCTAGTACTATAGCTCTTAACTCAGTATTTTACAGACGGGGATCTGTAGCTCACTTACCGTGCCATATGAGATGTTGTTGTAGCAGAACTCCTGTAACACCACAAGTCTAATCGTTCCACGTAGATCAAATCCTGGGAGCAAAATCTTCACAGTCAGATAAACAGAATGTGATGAGGAGATACACTAACTATGGAGCACATCCTTTATCACTGGAATAATCTTCCCCTGTAGATTAATCAGTGTGAGACATTATCATCCTTCAAGCAGAACCTGGATGAATGGATGGGTAACCACTACCCAATATACCCCAGAACTGGCTGGTCTAGCCCTCCTTGAGAATGGGATACACACTGAGGATGAGTACTAGTAAGGGATCAATGTTCTTGAGACTACATTGTCTTGTAATTGCTATGAATCCTAAAAATTGTATAATGCTATATACATCACACTATACATTAATCCAAAATAAAAACAAAGTCAGTACTGATAATACTGCAGAAGAGTTTCAATGCCAAATTGAAAAGACTTTAATACTCCTGATCTTCAGAGAATGCAGGCAGTGTAGTAAAACATAATATAGGTCATGTGAGACCTGCCAGATAAAGCTGCACTGTAACATTTTTAGATTTCTTGGATTGTTTCTTGTGTTATTACAGGGTTTTCTACTTTAAAGTTAATGACTTATTTTTAATTGTTTTATTTTTTTTATTTATTTATTCTTTTTTTGAGATTTAATGGATTCTTAGTAAGGGCCAGTTAGCAAATAGGTGTTCTTGTTTTCTTTTAGTGCAAAATAAAACTGTAGAATTTTGGGAGGAGCTGAGTAGGAGCATTGTTAAATGAGGGAAGCAGAACAGGAAAAAGTTGAATCTCATGACCAGCCAGCTAAAGCTGCACTGTACAATGCAAAAAACAGTCAGCAAATACACAGCAAAACTGCAAGCCATAAAAATAAATAAATAAACCAATATATATATATATATATATATATATATATATATATATATATATATATATATATATATCATGTAAATTTAATTAAGATTTGTTGTAAGCACTTTTGTCTGTTTACCGGAACTTCTTCAGATAAATCACAACATGCAATCGAACTAATTATATATATATAACTGATTAAGATCACATGATGTTCTCAAACTAATGCTCTTATATGACTATTGTTTCATCCCCTTTCTTTTTAAATGCACTTTAACATTTTCTTTATAGTTCAAACCTGGAAAACAACAAGCTTCTAACTTCAGCTGCCATACATATTCTACCCAATCAACATCATTTTCAAATTCAGATCTAATATTAACATTTTTTACTTGATTTATGATAGTAAATACAAACATATCTTTGTTAGTATGCATGCTTGCACATTTAAAAACTTGTTTAGCTAATGCAATACTACTCTCTAGCATAACACTGGCATGTAAATATTCATATATTCTGTAATAGTTCACTTTTAGTTTTTCCCACATAAAATGTCTCACAGTATAAGCAATTATATTACAGACTTAGATTTACAATCATGCTTATCATGAATATTAATATTAACCTTTCTACTTTCAGTCAAAATTCTTATACCTTATTTACTTTTAATATACTTACAGCAATTGCATGCAAAACATTTGTGCATGCCAACATGAATCAAATTTTCTTTACTCAATGGGTTTACTCCTGTCTGAAAAATATATTTTTAAATGTTTTGCTATTTTACTTACAAATCAAGGCTTATTACTTATCCATTTTCTGATATGAGAAAAATTAATTAAAAATCTCAAACTATTTTTACTAAAATTGTATTATGTTCATCTACTAATTTGGTTAATAATGCTACTGTATTATAATTTTTTCACCCTATTGTCTGTCCTTTTTTTCTCCATCACACCTAACAATAACATAAACAGCATGTACTCACTAGTTCTCTTAACTTTAACTTCATTATAAATTCCTTCTACTAATTCATTAGGATAACTCTCCTTTCCAAAAAATACATTGTCATACGTTAATCTACTAGCCCTAATGAACTGTCCCCTAACAATATTCTTCTTTAGATTATTAGAATGCATAGTCTTAAAATGTAAGTAAGCATTACTTTGCACATATTTTTATGCATCTTAACAGTTGAAAACTGATTGTATATAATAAGATCAAGGAACTTGATTAAATCATTGCTATATTTAAGAGTGAACTTTAAAAAAATATTAATATTGTTTAAAAATCTAAAAAAACAGCCACAATTAATTTTCATCCCCCCTCCATAAAATACATATATCATCAAGAAAGTATTTCTAAGTAACAATATGTTCATAATAAACATAACTAACCACAAATTCTTTTTCCCAGCCTGCCATATATAAATTGGCATAGCTGCGCTGTGACTACTTTGGATTTCTTGGTTTATAGTTTGCACACATTCGTTTGTTGTCTATTGCTCTTGCTTTATTTCTTGTCTATTGTTCTTGTTTTATTACCATTTTGAACCAATCAGCAAACTGTTGTATTGCATTCTTTCTGCAAAAGGATTACGTCTACCAGAAATATTTGAACAGCTCAGAAATGCCATGCTAATTTAAGATAATCAGAACAGGACAACAGTGTAATACCTTCAGCATTCACCCTCTTTTCCAGCTATTGGTCTGCCTGTTTTGAGAGAACAAGCAGAGGGACCATGAGTCCAAGCTGTCTTTGACTGACTGTGTAGAATTTGCTCAATTGGTCTGGCTGCTGCTTCTGTGGGAACCACTTCCGTTTACATTTCAGACCATTAAGCAGCTCAATTGTCTACTATGATGAACTGCTGAACGCGCTACCCCTTGAATCTACCATACACAGACTAATAGAAGCCTACTGATGTGTGCCTCATCTGCTGGAGTGTCTGCAACTCATTTCCCAGAAATCATCTTGTGATTAGTGCTGTTGTTTTGCTTTGGGTGAGAGGAAGAGTAGAAGGGCATTGATTCTTATCTGTGTACAGATGCAGTGAACTAAATGCAAGTAGGAGTCAATGGGTAGATAATAGTTGAATCAAAGTTGAATTGAGAGCAGCTTCTATTTTATACTTATGGGAATTCATCAATTTATGCAGTTAGTAATTTAAGTGATTGCTCACTAGTTTGTGTAGACATGAAATCACAATCTGCTTTCTCCCCTTCTATTGCCACAATGCTTGTGCCAGGGATTATGAGTCAGATTAGCAATGGACTCATGCTTACTAACAATTCCTTACTCTTATTTTGCATTGATACAACTTTTGAGAAGGAAAATTCTTACTCAGTTTGGAGTCTAGGCCCTCACACACCAAATATGCCAGTAAGCAGCTTATCATTGCATTTACCTCACCAAAACTAGACCTGCTTATTCTGAGGTTGTATAGAAATCATTACGTAAAATCGTTATTCACTGCTTAGGCAAGCACAGCCACGTAGCACAATACCTGCAAATACACATTCACCTGTGCCTTCACCAGCACCAAAGAGTAGTTGTCCTGACTCACAACTGTAAGTTATCCAGAACCTGTAGCTGCACTTGGCAATGTAGTAATAATAGCTATCTCAATAGTATATCTCACTAATGTTCCATTCACCACAGTAAGCAAAGACAGGGGCACAGTCAGATCCATCCATCCATCCCCAATCCCTTTCCAATTTTGGCACATGAGACCCGGGTGTCACTTCAGCGGTGACAATCATCTTGAGACAAGGTTTACACTGCCAGGTGGCTATCCCTGCCACAGTAGTTCATTCGTACCACTCACTCACGCACACACGCTATCATCTATGGCCAATTTAGAGTGCCCCATCCATCTATTGCATGTCTTTTGAATGTGGGAGGAAACTGTGGCATCTGGTGGAAACCCATGTGACCACAGGGAAAACATGCAGACTGCACATAGGTGGCACCCCAGCTGAAAATTGAACTGTAGAATCTCTTGCTGTGAGGTGACAGTGACAACGCTAACCTCTGCACCACCGCGGCCACCCCCAGCACTCTCTTATGCTAAGATTCATGCCTTGAACAGGACTCCTTAGTTTAATCTATCCCAAATAATCTAGCTATTTCTTCGGTAGGCAGCAATCTGTCCACTGGCAAACTGTCCTCTCCCCATTACTCCCTGTTTATACTGGAGTTCCCCAAGGACCTGTTTAATATATTCACTAATAAAGTTCACTCTGTACCAACCTCTCTACACTTCTACAGTATGCTGATGATGTCACCATCATTACCTCTTCCCACAACATCCCTGATCTACTAGCTGTCACTCAACAAACCTTTTCCTCTGTCGAAACCTGACTATCTGATAACCAACTCATATTAAATCCACAAAAAAAAACTCCTGCTCTTCCTCCCTAAAACACTTGCCCAGCACAAAGCCTCTTTCTCTATATCCTCTCTCAACAACACCATTATTAAACCTGAACCCCATACTAAACTACTTAGAGTTATCATTGACAATGACTTAAAATTTGATATTCATATTCAACAAAGTATAAAAAAGAACCACTAGAAACGTGGACTTGTCTTTCATAATGAAAAACTTGTCACACCCTCCTCCAAACCCTCCCTAGTTCAGGCCCTACTCCTTCCCTGCCTTCTTTATGCTGCCCCTGTCCTTACTCATGTTCAAACATTTCTTATCACTAAACTAAAGGAAACTTATAAAAAATTGCCAGATTTGCTGCCAACCTTCCTTACAAATCTCACCACTCTCTTGCCCTTAAGTTACTCCAATGGCCAGAATTTTCCAAACAGCTGGTTATATCCCAGTTACATATTGCACACTCTATCCTTTATGAACCCTCATCCTGTCCCTCCATCTCCAATTTAGTCTCTTTCTATAACCCCCCTCATCACCTCCGTACTACCAGTAAACACCTCCTTCAGTTATACAAACCCAACAAAAACATTGGTAAGACCCTTTACAAGTACTCTGTAGCCCATGTTTGGAACTCACTCCCTCACAACATAAGAAGCATTCAGCATAAAAACCTGTTTAAGAAAGAACATAAACTTTTCCCCTGAAGACTTGGTCGTGCCCTTGTCAAACCCCCACTTGAACTAGTCTCCTCTCTTCTCATCTTACTTGCTTTTCCCTATCAACTTTCTCCTCCTTCTACTTGCTCTAGCAAACTCTAGTCATACTGTACTCAGTGTAATATTCTCTAAACCTTTTAATTTTTGTTTGGCCTATGCTGTACACTGTTCTCAAGTTTTGGAAATGGTACTTAACTGTTATTTTACAAATGCATTGTACTGCTATGCACACATTGTTTTGACATGTACTAGATTTCTGTGACCCTACTTTAATATTTTGTAAATATCATAATTACCTGTATTATTTCTGGAGTTTTTCTCCTCGGGTCTCCACTGAAAATGGTTCCCTGGCCATTTGGACTAACCTGGTTAACAAATGTTCATAGGTTCATAGGTTCATAAGTTCATAGGTTCATACTAGGCTATCTGCCCTGGGGCAATTACAAGCCTAGCCCGATTTTGTTTGGCTTACGCCACCCCTTGATTTGAGTATACTGTGCCCTTTTTAAGGTTTAGTTTACTGTGCCTCTGTCTAATAGTGACACGGAAGTAATCCCCGGGACAAACCTACGATCCCCCATCCACTCATCAAGATTCTTCTTGAAGAGATTCAGTGAAGTGCTCTGCCTAACATGAATTGGAATTCTATTCCAGAGCGAAGGGAGCCTCTGGGTTATGAATCTGTCCCTCCAGCAAGTTCTATTTATTTCTGTGCTGAGGTTCAAGTCCCTCGAGCGTGTGGCTCTAAGGGATTTAGATTTACTGAGGTGGAGCATGTCCATTAATTCTGGATTGGACATAGCTTTATATGTCAGGCATAGATCGCCTCAAAGTAGGCGGTATGCAACTGAGTAGAGCTGGAGTTTTTTTAACCAAGCAGCATATGGCATCTGCTTGAGTCCCTTGATCCTCTTGCTGAGGTACTTTTGGGTCTTTCTAATTGCTGCAGGTGTCGGGTAAGGTACATCCCAAAAGGGGCATTATATTCTATGATAGGCCTGATGAGGGATGAATAAAGGGGCACGATTACCTCTCTTGATCTAGATGTGAATCCTTTCATGATGAGGTGGGCTATGTAGAAGGTCTTTCTAACCACTTTGGCAATGTGGTTGTCAAAGGAGAGATTGCTATCAACTTGGGTCCCCAGATCCCTAATTACTTTCTCTGTACTTAATGGGTTACCGCCTATGTGGTAATTTGTGGGCACATTGTTTTTGCCAAAGGGTATGACTATACACTTTTTGGCATTTAGCTTTAGACCATGGCTCTGGCACCAGTTATCCATCTCTGTGAGACCTTTTTGAAGGATGTTTGTGTCAGCTGGAGAGTCGATTATGGTGCCCAGTTTGCAGTCATCTGCGAACTTGGTGAGCCATAGTCCTCCCACGTTGGCCTGTACCTCGGAAAAGTATATACCGAACAAGAGTGGTCCCAGGACAGAACCTTGTGGGATGCCACTTGTGACTGGTTTCGAGTCTGACATGGCTCCAGCAACTCTCACTCTGTGGGTTCTGTCTTTGAGCCAGTTTGCGACCCATCCTGTGACATAGGGGTTTATATTTAAGCTGGATAGCTTATCTATTATGCCCGAGTGGGGTATTGTGTCAAATGCCTTTGCTAGGTCCAGATAGGCTGTGTGGACTACCTTCCCTTCATCTATGGATTTGGTGACTGTTTCAAAGAAGTTGACCAGGTTCAAAAGGCAGGATCTGCCCTTGACGAAGCCGAATTGGGTAGGATCTAGTGTCTGTAGGTCCCCAATGTCTTTGTTTATGAGCTCCATGATGATCCTCTCCATAGCCTTGCAGACTAGGCTAGTCAGGCTTATGGGGCAATAGTTTCCAGGGTCCATAGAGGCTCCACCTTTGTGGAGTGGGACCACTGTTGCTGTATGCCATTCTGTGGGCACATATCCTGTAGTGAGGCTGTGATTGTACAGTTGTTTTATTTGAGGGGTTAGTTCTTCTTGGAGTTCATGTAGGACACAACCTGGGATGCCATCTGGTCCCATGGAAGCAGTGTTTTTTCTTTGGAGAGGGCAGCCTTCACCTGAGCATCAGAGATGTTTGGGAGGCAGCCCTCTGCTGGGATAGATACTTGCTCTTTTGGGGGGGAGGGGGTGGAGAAGTTTGCACTGAACCTGTCTGCCAGGATATTGGCGATGTCTGTGGGTTCAGTGTATTTTTTGTCGTTTAGAATCAACTCATAACAAGTCTGGGAGTTGCATCACAGGTTCCTAACATAACTGAAAAAAGCCTTATGATTGTCTTTTTCTCTTGAAGCTGGCCTTGGAGGATTTTATGAGGGATCGTAATTTTTTGCTAGTACTGATCAGAGCTGCCTTCCCTATTAGGGATTTTGCTCTATCATGTAGTAGCTTCCTCCTTCTGTTGTACAGTTTATTTATGGCTGGGGTCCACCAGACTGGACGCCTGCCTTTGGATGATTGGGTATTGGTTTTATTTGGGATAGCATGATCCATGCATTCCTGGAGATGTCCGTAGAATGCGTTTATATAGGATTCTGCAGTTTGGGCCGTAGTTTCCACTGGCCCTGGGGCCTTGAAGGATTCCACTTTGGTTTTGAGAAGTGAGAAGTTCGCTTTTGAGAAGTTTTTCACTGTGGTTTTCTGGGTTGGGGGTGGGGTCGGGATGTGGATATCCAGTGAAATTAATTTATGGTCTGATCTTACCAATGAGGGATATACTTCTGGTATGGAGCATAGAATACCCATGTTGGTAATGATCAGGTCTAGTATGTTATCCCCTCTTGTGGGAGTGGTCACTAGTTGTTCCATAGCATTTGAGTTTATAATTTCCAGGAACCTTTGGGCTAAGGTGCTGGGGCTTGAGTAGTGCTCCCAGTCTATGTTTGGGTAGTTGAAGTCACCCAATATAATGGTGTTCGGAGAGATCTTCATGTTCTCCAATGTTTTCAGGAAAGCCGAGTGGGATTCCTGACTTTGAGAGGGTGGTCTGTAGGATGCTATAAACTGAAAAGCAGTCTTGCCCACTGTTAGTTGCACATGGATGATCTCCGATACTTCGTGCAATGCCACTAACCTGAAGGTGTGGATATCCTTGATAAATATGGAAACTCGCCCTCCTTTTGTGGTTCGGTCCGGGTTTTGGGGCCAAAAAGCACGATATGAGGTATAACCTGGTAGTGCTGGGGTGCTCTCTGGAGCCTTAAACCAGGTTTCTGTCACTACACAGATATCGATGTTCTTCATACTGAGGAGAGCTTCGAGTGCGTGCATCTTGAGGTTAAGACTTCTGGCGTTTAGCAGCATTGCCCTTAGTTTCTTGTTCCTTGTGCTGTCTATGGAGGTGGGTTTGACTTTTGAGCCTTGCCTAAAAAAGGCACTATGGGGGTGGCAAGAGCCTTTGCCAATATCCAAAAGCCCAGTGGTGACAGGTGCAAGCTGTCCCTAGCGAAGCAACGTGGCTTGTCGAGCATGTCATCCCAGGCTGACAGACACTGGATCCCCTTTGAATGACACCAAAATTTTAGCCAATTGTTAAAATCAATCATTTTGTCTTTGTACTGTGGCATCATTCTAGGTGAGGGTAAGATGCTGCTCAAGGTCAGGGTCATACCGGCCTGGGCTACATGATCAGAGAGCTCCTCTATGTCTCTTTTCATGTAGTCCAGGGAGGTACATCTCAGGTCATTCACACCAGCATGTACAATGACTGAGTCATATTTGTATTTGCTTTGGAGTGACCTGAGTGCTTGCGTTATGTGGCGGATCCTAGCACCTGACAGGCAGCTCACTGTGACCTTCTCTTTGTTCAGCCTGGTGAGCGGGACATCAGTGTGTCTGACAATAGAGTCACCTATTACAAGAGTATCAGGTGTGTTATGTCAATAAATAAATAAATAAAATAAATAAATAAATATTAGTATGACCTCACAGTTGCCTGTGTCAGGGTAACTGATCTTAGACTCTCCATCCTAGTGGAGGTGCAGAGTGATGTGGTCAGTCTCTTTCTGCAAGTGTTTCAGACAGGACAGACACTGACTTGAGAAGGGTCTTGCAATCACCAAGAGTGATGCCACAGTTCCATAATTAACTTTGACAAGTTGCTAATTAGTGTCATTCTACAGGGATCCAGTGTGTTTCAGAAAGGGAGATGACAATCAACAAACCAGACTTTTTCACCAGAGATGTCCTGCATATCTCTCCTTATGGATTCTGTATGACACTTTTCTCCATAGTGCCATTATTATGAAAGCCCCATCTCTTGGACTTGCCAGTCAAGCAAGTTCCAATCAGACTTAAATTAAGTGGCACTGCTCAGTGCTAGGAGTCTGAACAAAAAAAATGTCCAATCATGAGTTCTTCCTCACATTTGAGCACATACACTTAGGTACAGTTACTGAAACATGGTTTCACTATACTGATAGCAGTCCCACTATACCAACGTAGCACTCCTGCAACCCATACATACTGTCAGGGAGTGCTGGAGAAATATCTATATTTCTTGTGGCACTGATTTGGAAATCCTGCACATCTTAATCACAATAAATAAAGACAATTGACACATTATAACAAATTATAGATCATCCTCCATGTCTCAAGATCACTATTACAACTACAACGATAAATTAAAAATTATGGCTATAAATACCTGTCTTTTAATCAGAAATATCATATAACAAATCATCAATATGCCCCATATTCCAACCAGTGGTGACAAGATATTTGATCTTGTCCTTACAAATGTTGTCTCTGCCTGCACCCCTACTAATGTTATTCATTTCTTCATCAGATCATTTCATCAGACTGCCATCTTCTCCCTCAAAGCTAGTAACAACCTGCCAATTAACTTTGGCATATTCAGTAATTACACAAAGCCAGCTTAAAATCTATAGCTGAGGACTAAGGGAAATTCAACAGAATCCATCTCTGACCCTGTTAGTAAGCCACTAAATAAACCTTTGATTTCTATGTCCATCTAAATCAATGTATAGAGACCTCCATCTCTAGTTGGCATAAGTATCATAGAATATTAAAAAAAACAAAAACAAAAAAAAACTGTGAATGAAATCACACAGAGACAAACTCTATAAGAGCAACAAAAACACTTACTATGTATACAATATTCCTCCCTTGCCATCATACAAAAGTGCATAATACAGTAAAGAAAGAACTCACTAACACCATTAAGACAGCAAAGTTAGGATACAAACTAAAATCAACCACCTACTTAAAGGACTTAATCAGTAGGCCTTTTTACCTATATCAGTAGTATTAGAAGTTAACACTCAGCCCTTATTTGAGCCACAGTAGAAATGTGCTACCTATTCTGGCACAAAAACCATTGCCAGTGCCCTGGTTAACAAATTCAGTTCCAGTTCCACCCTTCACATCTATTCCTATGTTCCATCCCAAGACTCTCTAAACTACCCTTCCATAAAAACAGTACGAACTAGATACTAGACATAATATCCAAAACCAAAATCTATAACTCCATGGGTGAGAAGCTATGTACTACTGAACCCTATCTAAACATTTTTAACCTTCCTCCCCCTGCAGGGTATTTAGCTGACCTCTGGAGAATGTCCATCATGATGCCACTCCAAACGGGCAGCTCCACTACATACTCTTGCAACTAGTATCCTATTAGCCTCACCAGCACCATATGTAAAATTATAGAATGCATCTCTTTCAGTTTCACAAACAATGAAATATGTGGCACCCAGTCCTTTAAGGATTTTCACTTTGGATTTGCGTGGGGTAATACTTGTCATTGGCCTGGTTAGTTTATTTGAAAAATGTGATAAATGCAGCTGACAAAGGCCATTCAGTTTGTATTATTTAGCTGGATCTTGCAAAGTCTTTCCGTACGGCTCCCTACATTGACATGACTGACAGACTAACTAGTCTGAATATAAATCCCTATGTCAATAATCACAGGAAGAGAGTAAAAATAAATATATCTGCACATCTTCCTAAAGGGCTTGTCAGCACCATACCAGTATTGGTGTACCAGTCATGGCCTTAAGCTTCATGCCAACAATGTAAATTAGTTCCTTCAGGAGACAAATTAAACCTGCAAATGTCTACATAAACAGGAGATCTAGGTGTCGTAATCAACAATTAACTATCCTTAAATCATTTTCTATCAATTAGAATTGGAATATCCTTCTACATTGCCCAATTAATTACTAAAAAAATATATCTTCCAGGTCCATGAATATCATAGCCCCTCAATATTCCTCCCTCATCAGGCCAATCACAGAATGCAAGCTATCTTTTGAAAAGTACCCTTCCAAATACCTTGCTCAAATGAAAGTTTGCAATAGTCTAAAAACAGGAGGAAGTAAAAATCATCCACTGGTAGGTAAGTGAAGGAGAACAGACAATTAAAAAAACACCTGGTTTTATTTTAGCACTTTTGTCGAGAAGGACTTCTTCAGAAGAAAACCTTGCTTATATACAAAATTCAAACAATTACAATCTCATTAGCCAATTAATTCAAATTTGAAGGCCAGCATTTGTTTAAAGAAACAGTCACATTTATAAAACAACTTTTAATAACTATAGTATCATTAAGTCCAGGATATTTATCAGATTGCATTCTTAATTGCCATAAAGTTTCTTTCCTTAGAAACTGTTTTTTTTTTAATCAGCCCTCTATAGTCCTCAGCAATGTGTTCTACACAGAAAAATAAAATTTCTTGAAACAAGAACAGGTCAAAGTATACTTATACAGAGCATTATCATTGTCCTCAGACTTGATAGCATACAGATATCCCTTGATTGTACTGAACAGTTTCCTGGTGGTCATGCCAGTATAAAATGCTTCACAATGGGAGCAAATGGCAAACTAAACCTAACCCACTGAGTTACAATCATAGTAGGAATTAATTCTAATATGAATTTTCATATGTGAAAGGCTTACTGATGGACTCTCATAAATAAAATTACACACATTGCAAAATCCACATTTATGCATGCCATAATTTTTCATAGTGTAAGGTAAAACTTTTTTCGTAGCATCATTTTCTAGGTACTGTTTAACAGACCTAGAATCTGTTTAGTGTGATTTGTTGGGGCATGTCACAACAACAATGCACCCCACTTACATGGTACAATCACCTCAGACAAGGATAATAGACCAACTCCAACAACAGGAACCACAATATGCACTGATGTGCCACTTTATTGAATGACAATGTTGACCTAGGTTTCGTCTCTATATCACAGACTTCTTCAGAACAAATAATTTTGAATGGCGCACTCCCTTATATACCCACCCACTTCCAATTAACTCATTTAATTAAACAATTAATTAATTAATTAAGTAATTAATTAATTAATTAATTATCCAAGTAAATCAATAAACTACCCAAATACATAAATACAATAGCTCAGTACATTTTAATGCTTAATACATGTTGAATTGGGTAAAGAATGTTATCAAAAAGGAACATTCCCAATAAACAACCCCCCAAAAATATTCATTTGAATGATGTTAAAAACACCACAGTTAAAATCATCACTAACAAGTGGTTTCAAAATATTGTGTCTAAAACCTAAATTTAAAATGTTTGTCTTAAAATATTAATTTAAAATATTAGTTTAAAAATAAAATACAACCAGCATTTTAACCTAAAATATGTTTTAACTTCAAGATGGGAACTATACTTATACTATCATTAATGCCCAGTAAGGTAGTGGCATCCAACCTTAACTGCCACTTAATTTCACAGATGTCTAAATGCACATCGAGAATGTCACCTTGACAATCCTTGTTAATTTGCTGAATGACACAAAACTTAAAATCATGTCCTGGATATTGCCCAATATGTCTAGCCAATGCGTTAGTAGTTTTCATGTGCCTTATATCTAAAACATGTTCGCTAATTCTTTCTCTTAAACTTCTACATGTTTTCCCTATATAAAATGCGGAACATTGACCACATTTAGCTAGGTAAACCACATTTTTACTGTAACAATTAAAATGTCCTTTGATGTTAATAGACACCTCTGTTTCAACAATTTTACTACCAGTAATTAGAATGTATCTACATAAACTGCATCTTCCACACTTAAAATTACCTTTTGTCGACTTGTGTTAATACTATTGTACTGGGTGTCCATCTCCAATAAATTTTTAAAAGATTTATCTTTCCTAAATACATTTTTAGGAAATGTCCCTATTTTAGTACACACATTGCTATCCAATTTTAACAATCCCCAATTCTTCTGTATAAAATTCACTATGTGTTCTGTGTCGTAAGTGTATGTAGTTATAAAATATAACTGCTCTTTTTTCTCTTTTCAATCAATTCCTGTGCTGTTCAATTGCAACTTGTTCCACGTAGTCTCTTTAACATTAGTTTTCAAAATGGCCTCATAAACACCATTAATTCTTTTATAAATAACTTCATCTTTAATAGACTCACATAAAGCATCAGGATACCCCCTTCTAATGAACATATTCATTATAAACTCTAATTCTTTGATAAATTCTTGGTGTTCATTTACCATTCTGGCAGCCCTAACCATTTGGCCTTTGACTATTGCTTTTTTCTGATGGCTAGGGTGCCAGATCTGGTAATTTAAATAAGAATTTGAAAAAGTGGCCTTCCTATAGATTCCAGATGATAACCTACTTTTTTCTTTGTCAACCTTCTAGTTGACATCCAAATAAGACAATTCCACACAACTAAATTCATAGGTAAATTTAAGAAACCCCACAGTGTTGTTGATATACTGTACAAACGCTTTCAAACTTTCAAGGCCACCTTCCCAAATTATAAAAATATCATCCAAAAAGCGTGTATATTGTTGAATGTGCTTGTTGTATTCACTAGAAAAAAAAATATTCCTGTTCCCAGAAAGACATTACATAGTTAGCATATATGGGGGCACAAGCAGCACCCATTGCTACTCCAGTGACTTGCTTGTAAAAATGACCTTCAAAACACATGAAATTATTCTTTAAAACAGTTTCCATAAGTATCACAAATACATTTATACGATCCTGTTCAAACATACCAATTTTAACTAATTGATCTTCCAGCCATTCCAATCCTATTTCATTGGGAATAACTGAAAATAAATTACATACATCTATAGTAAGAAGAATGGTGTGTTCTTTGATGTTAACTCCATTTAGTTTATGCAAAAAATGCCAGGAATCTTTAGTTATATACTCAGATTTGGCCAACCCTCCTTGTAAATGATGGTCAAGATATTTACTAATGAAACATGTTTTACTTCTTTTTGGTCTAAACTTAATATTGTTTAAACCTTTGTGTAATTTGGGTATACCAAATATGTTACTTATCATAGGATACTCATTTTTCAAATAATTATAATCCACTTCATAATCAATCATCTATCAATAAATCAATTTTAGAATAAGCCACATGAATTTCATTTAGGGTGCTTTCCTCATAAGTGTCCTCTGCCAACATATTAAACATGTGGTCTATATAATCATTCTTCTCCATGACTACCACACCATTGCCTTTATCCAACTTCATGAAACAAATTCCCTTGTCATTTATAAGATTACCTAGCAGCTTTTCCTCATACTTAGTTAAATTACTAATGCAGTCGTTATCATTCAAATTTATTTTCTTTTTCATATGTTCCTTTATATCTAACTCACATGCCCTCTCAAACAAGGCTACCATACTGTTTGCAGGGGGATTAAATTTGCTTGTTTTTTTCAAGTTATCAACATTTTGACAACCATCTTCAGCAAACCACATTCTAATGTTCATTTTGCGGGTTAACATTTTTAAATGTACTAACATTTCCGTTAGCTTACCTCTCCTACCCGGTATGAACGTAAATCATTTAGACAGTAATTGGGCATGTTCTACTTCAAAATCTTTACTGGAATAATTGTACACTTTGTAATCCCTATACATATTAGAAATTATAACAGGATCACTAAATGTTGGAAAACAATGCACTCCTTGAATTACATCTATAAGCTGGGAAATATTGACTAAGTCCCCTTTGTCAGTCATACTGATAAAGTCAACAATAGTATTGCCCGTACTTGCATCTTCCGGTGTTTTGTGTAAGTAATTGGAAGCTAAAATGTCAGTGTCATTAAAGTTAACATTTTCCCTGTCAACAATGTTGAAAGGCAAGAATTCATGGCACTGCACTGTCTTATTGTCTAATACACTTTCCATCTTGCTCCCCTTTTGACTTAAACCAGAATAACGTACTGGATCCAAAATAGTCAAATTACTACTATCTGAATTCAGAAAAGGCTCGGGAATCCCATAAATACTTACTTGTAATAGTGGGTCACTCTATTTCCATGCTGTTTGATGGCTGTTGTGGAATTTTGGCTGGTAACTCCACTTTTTTGGTTGTGCTCCTTGCTGCACAAATACCTCGTTGTCCTCCCTTCTTGATTGTTGTCCGTTCTGCCCACGATTGCGTAACCTCTCGGAACGCCTAGGCCCTCCTTCTAAAGGGTGCTCTTCCTGTTGAAAATTATAATCTCTACATTGTGATGTCATTTCCTGCCCGGATCGCTCATCCTCATTAGTAGTTGTTCTCCGGTTACCATGGTTACCCCTTGATAGTGAATGCACCCTCTTATTACGATATTCATCTGTGTCTCTAGAAATTTTGTGTAATTTTCTCTGAAAAATGGTGTGACAACTATTGTCAATACTACTTAACATATTTCTGTAGTTGGTTTGGTAATACCCCAAATTTAAATCACTCAAAATTATCTCATTCACTTGCTCCAATTCACCCATTTGCCAGGCTATTACTTGGTCATTATACTTGATCATAATTTTCATTAACTCTATACCTGTACGATCAAATAAAAATAAATAAAAATGTATTTAGGAAAGATAAATCTTTTAAAAATTTATTGGAGATGGACACCCAGTACAATAGTATTAACACAAGTCGACAAAAGGGTAATTTTAACTGTGGAAGATGCAGTTTATGTAGGTACATTCTAATTACTGGTAGTAAAATTGTTGAAACAGAGGTGCCTATAAACATCAGAGGACATTTTAATTGTTACAGTAAAAATGTGGTTTACCTAGCTAAATGTGGTCAATGTTCCGCATTTTATATAGGGAAAACATGTAGAAGTTTAAGAGAAAGAATTAGTGAACATGTTTTAGATATAAGGCACATGAAAACTACTAATGCATTGGCTAGACATATTGGGCAATATCCAGGATATGATTTTAAGTTTTGTGTCATTCAGCAAATTAACAAGGATTGTCAAGGTGGCATTCTCGATGTGCATTTAGACATCTTTGAAATGAAGTGGCAGTTAAGGTTGGATGCCACTACCTTACCGGGCATTAATGATAGTACAAGTATAGTTCCCATCTTGAAGTTAAACATATTTTAGGTTAAAATACTGGTTGCATTGTATTTTTAAACTAATATTTTAAATTAACATTTTTAGACGAACATTTTAAATTTAGGTTTTAGACACAATATTTTGAAACCACTTGTTAGTGATGATTTTAATTGTGGTGTTTTTAACATCATTCAAATGAATATTTTTGGGGGGTTGTTTATTGGGAATGTTCCTTTTTGATAACATTTTTTACCCAATTCAATATGTATTAGGCATTAAAATGTACTGAGCTATTGTATTTATGTATTTGGGTAGTTTATTGATTTACTTGGATAATTAATTAATTGTTTAATTAAATGAGTTAATTGGAAGTGGGTGGGTATATAAGAGAGTGCGGCATTCAAAAGTATTTGTTCTGAAGAAGTCTGTGATATAGAGACAAAACCTAGGTCAACATTGTCGTTTAATAAAGTGGCACATCAGTGAGTATTGTGGTTCCTGCTGTTGGAGTTGGTCTATTTTCCTTGTCTGAGGTGACTGTTCATGAAATTTACTATTAGGAGTTTACATGGTACAATACCTGCTCAGGTAAAATCTGTCATGTCTACTGCTGCACAAAGCATGGCAGTACCTTATGCCAAAAAGTGCAGTAGAACATTAGAACATTAGATATTTAGAAAAGCAGTTAAAATCCACCTCAGTGACACAATGCAGCATTGTACATAGGTACTTACTAAGCAGGCAGTCTAGTAGACCAATAACAAGCTTATCCCAAATACTCAAGTTCCCCAAAACACTATATGATTAAGAGACTTGCTCAATGTCACATATTAGACATATGGTCCTTGTGTTCTGACTTTCAAACAAATCTGGAAATATAGAGCTGTTAAGTATAGTTTTTAGCACATTAATTGTTCAGAGTTCTGCACTGTCCTTATCTGTGCTTGACTGAATTATTTATATACTTGCTAGCATTGTTATCTGATCTGTGCTGAAACTTTTTTTCTACCACCCTATTGCCGTTGTGATCTTAAAGTTGGTAAAATAACTGCTTTTGTGTTATCCGATTGTCTCAAGACTTGCTGGTATAAAAATATTCTCTTTTTCTAAATTCTTGCATATCATTGGTACACTCTCCTTGTGTTCTGACTCAGAGTGCTTCTCAAACAATCTGGAAATATAGAGCTGAAACTATATTTTTTTGGCACTTTAACTGTCCAGAGTTCTGCACTGTCTTTATTTTTGCTTGACTGAATTATTTATATTTTTACTGGCATTGCTTTCTGATCTGTGCTGTACTTTTTCCCCACCCTTCCACCCTATTGCTATTGTGTTGTTAAAGTTGGTGGCTTTTGCAGTAGCCCTCCCCTACTGTAAATTTGATCTGGCATACTCCTCCCAGTCCCATCTCTTTAGCTAATTCTACCTAATACAGAGATCATTTGGGAAGGCCAAACCCCTTAGTCCCTTAACAACTGAATTATCTTCTGTTCCTGCTCTCTCCCTTTTTACTTTATAAAAAAAACAAAAAAGAAAAAAAAAACACTTTATTTAGCTGCTTATATTTTTCTAATTTGTGTTTCTTCCTACTACTCTGTAAATTATCTGGCTTTGCTTCTTCCTGCTACTTGCTGCTTGTTCTCTAAAGCGTTCAACTGCATCTTTTCTGTTGCATTTATTACTGCTTTTTTATAGCCTGTCTAAATTATTAAGTGTTATTCTTAAGTGGTATTCTAAGCTCTTAGTTTTGGTTTAAGCACTTGGACTTTATGCCCACCCTTTAGGTTTCCCTGGCCTTTCTTCCTCAGATTCTGACAAATATGGATGCTCAATTCCCTAAGGTTTCTCCTGCCAGTCAGGGTGATATGGGCATCCTGAGACAGTGTTGCAACTGCCTCATGTACATGGAAAACCATCTACTACTACCGCCTTGGAACAGAACTTGTGAGAGATGCAATTACATTAGGAACTTAGAGTCCGAGCTCTCTCCCCTTTAAGCCAGTATATCTGGCACTGAAAAGGTTGTCAATACAATCACTACATCTCAAACACCACACACACCTACATATGTGGAGGTCCTCCACATAAACATACCCAAACAAAGGAGACCTCTGAGGTAAAAACATGCATAGACCATACACATGTGCCTCACAACCACTAAGGTTTCACCATACACCCAACATATTAGTCATAGGAGACTCCATTGTGAGACATACAGATGTGCCTCTCACCAGCCTGGATAAGGAGAAAGTCATGGTTAGTTGTTTGTCAGGTGCCAGAATCCACCATATCATACACACACTCAGGTCTCTCAACAAAAGATATGGTTATGACTCTGTCATAGTCCATGTTGGCTTAAATGACTAGAGATGTACCTCTCTGGATTATATGAAGAGAGATATGATTGAGCTCACTGATTATGTGTCCCAGGCAGGTATGCCCTAGCATTAAGCAGAATTATGCCATTACCCCGGATGATGCTGCAATACAAACAGAAAATGAATGACCTTAACAATTGGCTTTGTTTTTGGTGTTATTCCAGGGGGATCCAGTACCTGACAGTCTGGTAAGATATGATCGACAGACTACGATGCTTTGCCAGAGATGGCCTGCATCTGTCTCACCTGGGCTTCAGGCTTCTGGCAAAGGGTCTTGTCTCCCCTTTAGTGCCTTTTTAGGAAAAGTGATGAGGTTAAAACTACCAACATAAAAATTTCAACAAAACACAAATTAAAGTTATGCTGCTAAACATTAGGAATCTAAACATGAAACTGCACTTGTTGCAAGCATTCCTTACCCTGGAAAATGCTAACATCTATGCAGTCACAGAAATCTGGTTCAAAGCTGCAGAGAGCACCCCAGCCTTACCTGTTTACTCATCCTATCATACATCCAGACCCCAAACTGTGGGCAATAAAGCAAAAGGAGGCGGAGGTTCAATATACATTAAAGACGTACACACCTCCACACTGGTAAACAGTATGATGCACAGGAGACATTCCAGGTGCAGTCAACCATTGATAAGGCCACTATTCAAATCATAGCTATCTACCAGCCCCCAAATCTGACTAAAGATGCCCAATCCACCCATTTGGACCTGTTTGAATCTATCAAGATTCAACCCTTTACCCTGATCCTGGGTGACTTTAACTTCCCAAACTTATATTGGAAGAACTACTCATGCCAGAACACAATTGCCCAGAAATTCCTTGATTTTGTCAATGCAAATGCCTTGGAACAGCTAGGTGATACCCCCACAAGGGCTGATAATATCTTGGACTTGGTATTAAACAACTTGAGTAACCACTGCAGCATCCCTATTGTATCATCCTCCCTGGTAAGATCCAACCACAAAGCGGTTACCTTCAAAGTCATCATCTCCACCAACCTCCTCTAGCTAGGATCAGACATAAAAAACTTCTCCAAAGCTGATTACAGCCTCTTGAGGGATGGTATAAACAGCTTCACAGCCTCCTCCCCCTCTGTGGGAACTGGCACCAATATCCAAAGCTACACCAAAGCATTATACGAGCATTTATATACATGCATGCAAGCAGGAATACCCAACAGGACTAAATCATCCTCCACAAGGAAGTGTAAACCTGTCTGGTGGACATCTGCAATATATAAACTCTATAGCAAAAGGAAAAGAATTGCTGTCCAAGACCAAGAAGGAGCAGGTGTCCAATTGGAAGCAATGTCTCCTTAGCCTGAACAAGCAAATAAGAGAGTGAAATCCTCTAAAGCAAAATTGTAGTTCAGATTAGCCACAGTTACTAGATACAGTCATAAGGCCTTCTTCACATATGTCTGCATCCTCAAAGGAAGCACTTAGATCTGTTCAGAACTGTTGGTCAAGGACACCACGTATACAAATGCTGTAGATATAGCAAACTTGCTGGCTGACAGATTCAGCAAAAACTTTACTCCTCTGTCCCCTCATCAGCAAATCAGGACATCCCCAGTATCTGCCCCTTTCCCCTTATATCTAGGGAACAGGTCATCACTGCTCTCTCAAAGGCAAAAAATACAACCTCCATGGGACCTGATAATATCCCAGGCTGCATCCTACATGAACTCAGGCAGGAATTTGCAGTGCTATTAGGCACCCTATTCAACCAAAACCTGAGTACTGGCTTCATCTCAGCTGAGTGGAGGACAGCCACTGTCATCCCTTTACACAAAGTTGGAGTGTCCACCAATCTGGGAAATTATAGACCCATCAGCCGAACTAGTCTGATCTGAAAGGCCATGGAATGGATTATCATAGACCTCATTAACAACAACATTGGCAACCTCCAAACACCTGATCCCACACAGTTTGGATTCGTCAAGGGGAGGTCATGTCTGCTAAATTTGGTCGACTTCTTTGAGACAGTCATCAAAGCCATGGACAAGGGGAAGGTGGTGCACATTGCCTACCTTGTCCTGGCCAAAGCCTTTGATACTATTACCTACTATGGCATAATAGATAAACTCTCTCAACTAGGCATCAATCCATATGTTACCAGATGGGTAACAAGCTGGCTCACTGATAGAACCCACATAGTCAAAATAGGGGAAGCCACCTCAAGCAGTAGACCTGTAAAAAGCAGGGTACCCCAGGGTTTGGTTTTGGGCCCTCTGTTATTTGGAATATGCTTTTTTGAGGCACAGGCCTAAACCAGTGGGCTATGGCTAACCAAATTTTCAAATGACTGCAAGCTGGGTGCTGTCATCAATTCCACTACTGATATGGACGTCCTCCAAGAGGGTCTCACTCAGACAAATGACTGGTGCCAGAAACATGGCCTCAAGCTGAATACCAAAAAATGCATCATCATTCCCTTTGGGAACTGTGATGTCCCCACAAATTAGCACATTAATAACAATGTCCTAAGCAATCAATCAGTCGTGAGGGATTTAGGCACCCAGGTTGATAACAACCTGACTTTTGGCCACCACGTTGCTTCTGTTGTACAGAAAGCCTTCCACATGGCCCACCTCATAAGTAAAGGTATCTCATGAAGAGACAAGGAGGTCATAACATCCCTGTATTCTTCCCTTAAAAGGCCCATTATTGAGTACAATACCCCTTTCAGCATGTACCTTGCAATGCACATGCAGCAGCTGAAGACACCACAGAGGTTCCTCATCATGAGAATGCAGGGCCTCAGACATCTACCATACACAGATAGGCTAAAACCCTATCCCTCTACTCATTTTCATACAGACTCCTCAGAGGTGACCTCTGTCTGGCATACAAGGCAATCACGGATCCTACCTTGATGGGACTGCTGCATATCTGTAAGTCAAGTTCCACTCAAGTAACCTGCATGCGTGGCCTCAAAGTGGTCTGTGATATCAGCAAGACTTGTTGGCGGGACAGATTTGTGTCCCAGAGACCCCACCATCTATGGAATAGACTCCCTCTCCACATCAAGCAGAGTACCTCTTTACCCGTTTTTAAGTGCAACCTGGATAACTGGATGGGAAACAGAAAATATACTCCTGGGATTTCACCCATGTCCCTGCTGGACAGGGGCATCGGCTGCTGATTTGTCTAAACATGGGCTAACCTCTTGGCTATGCTTATAAGGGCCTCAGGGCCAACAGCCTAGTAAGCTCCTATGATCCTATGACCTATGCATGCTGAGGGGATCCATTCCTGTACCACAGGAAGTAGCTCAATAACAGCTAATAGCCTTAATCCTCTTAGCCGCTTGCCAGATTGTTAAGCACATTATTTTACAACTGTGTAATAAGGACTAAGAAAAGTCATCTTAAGATCTGAAGTCATTTAGAACTGTGTATACTTTCTCACTCAAGCTAATACATGAGGGTATGACTGCAATATGTAGCATACCATGGGTGTATGCAGTGTGAAGCAGACCAGTTCCTAAACTTACCGTACTGCTTTGTGATCTTATAAATAATTTAATATGGATGCTCTTTTTCAACAAATGTAAGAGTTTGCCTAACATCACAGCTATAGGAATCCCTCTCATGATAGGCAAGTAATGGGTTGTATATACGTAGATACAGTGATACATCAGTAGTTGCAGCATTACAAAAGTTACACAACAGTAAAGCTGATCTGAAATCATTTATATTTCATATATGTGTTCATATATGTGTATTTGTGTGTCCATATGCTAATAAAGATGTGTGATTTTTGTGTGTGTGTGTGTGTGTGTGTGTGTGTGTGTGTGTGTGTGTGTGTGTGTGTGTATTTGAGTGGCCAGCCATGTGTACAGTCCTAATGATTTAACGCTGTCACTGGTGTGCCTCTTTAACTATGATGTAGCACAGTTTGAACAGAGAGCGCTGATGTGTCGTTATGGATTTTCTGCTTTTCTTGCTGATTTTCTTTTACACAAAGACTGCCATCATGATGCTGAGAAGCACTTCACTTGGCAGTAGTACACTAGAATATTCTTTGAAATAGGTGCTGGTCTTTTTCCCTGCATCTATAGTACTTTGAAATAATGCAGCAAGGACCACATCTTCCTATTTTCCCCCAGATATTTATGGTAGGGACAGAACCCACAGCTGTTTGTGTAACCTAATGTGCCTCTGACACTACTAAATCATTTTCTGGTTCAAATTTTTACTCTATATTATTTAGAAACTAAACTTGCTTTTAGAATTGTTTTAAACATTCTGATAAGGATACTATACATGCCGAGGAAAAGTTTTTTCTTTATGTTGGTTCTGGACTAATACTTTTTATATAATATCATCCAAACTTATTTAATGAACAGAATAAGAATCACATGCAATGTGGATTCAAATGTGTCTGTTTTAACAGAAACTGGAGAAATAATTTATACTACATTTACTTTTACATGTCAAAATGTAAAAAAATGACATTTGGTCACAGATGTATTTGTCAAAGGGACTTTGAGAGAGCTAGAGCAGTAACTGAGAGGAAAGGAGGGGAAGGATGATAAGGTACGGATGAAGACAGAGGATAAGATGTAAGGAGTTGACACAGGATAGGGATGCAAGGGTTACAGGAAGGAACAGGCTAGGAGGAAGTGAGATCAATAGGAGAGAGGCTGGGTATGTTAAAAGACAGAGTAAAGGATTAGCTCAGTCTTTTGGAGTGGGTAATTTTAGTTTTTCAGTATTCCTTCATGGCCAAGCATCCAACAATTGGTAGGCCTGGCAACAGGTTCTAGAAAAAGGTAAGAGCATGAAAGGATGTGAGACGGTAAGAACTGAATATAAGTTTTTTTTTTTCAGCGGTAAGAAAGGGTTGTATTTTTTAGCAAGCTCGTGGGGGGTCATTTAGCTAGGTCAGAATGGGGGTATTTCTAGTGGGACAGGGAGTTTGTTATGGGTAACATAGGATAGAGTTGAGGGATAGGGACAGTGTTCCTCCGGGTTATACCTTTCAGCTGTGATATACAGATTGTGGCTCATAATTTTAGTCTGTTCCTCATAAGTATTGGTGAATCAGGTGGGCCGCAGAGGGCTGATATTTTTGAATAGCAGCATGGGGAGGGAGGTTTGACATAATAGCTAATGTTGTTGCCTCACAAGTACAAAGTGCAAGGTTTGTCTGACCACTTATAATTCATTTGAGTTCAGACTTTCTTTGTGTCCTTCAAGGTCTTTGCCCTCTGTAGCTTGGCTGTCAGTCCTGAGAGGCACAGCTTTTGTTGAGAATGCTTTGGAGGGTCCCATAGCTGTGGAACACTTGTGAAGTGTGAGCAGGTCCAGCATGCAGGCTCCTCTGAGCATTGCCATAGTATCAGGAAGGCAGTGTGCATGTGCATAGATGTAACCGGCTTAATTGCTTGGGGGATGGAGCTTGACTAAGTACAAATGAGCACTATTGATAATAATAATAACAATGGGAACAAGGAAATGTGATTTATGTACAGGTTGCTGCTGACAATGGTTCAGGCTATCTCATTTGGCTTATTTTGCAAGTCTTGGGCTGTGGAGAGACACATCTGTAAATTGCATCAGTTGAGAGCATTGGTTGTAGATTGGCATAAAGGTTAAAGTATTTGCCTGAAAGACACAAGATACAGGGTTTGATTTTCAGCTTTGAAGGGAAACCATCTTGGATTAAAATGGACAACAGAGGCAGCAAGCCTACTATTTACCTATGTAACATTTAAAGAGGATAATGAAGATACTTGGAAAAGTTGATATGAAAGCTATGTTTCATGTTATTCACTATTACTGAAAACGTGGCCTGCTGTTAATCAAACAGTGTTTTTTATTTTACAAGAAGAAGCAAATAAAGAAAGAAAGCTGCATGATCTTTGGGGATGGAACAGATTGTGAGCTATAGGAGTCAGGTACAGGTTTGGTCACTGCCTATTCTTTTGGTATGGCTCGTTGTGGGTCTTGAGGTGTACTGCAGTTGCAATTTACTTTTTTTTTTTTTTTTTTGAAAGGGGAATTGCTGGGGGTTGTACACTGTCCTAGGGCAGTTGGCTTGACAGTAGACAAGGAAGATTAATGTGTTGTAATACATGCTCAGGAACAGGAGGATTTTCCAGGCATCATGAAGTTCAAAGTGCACACACACACACATATATATATATATATATATATATATATATATATATATATATATAGGATCACTACTAAATACTGAAGTCACAGAATATCGATGCCCATAATACCGAGACTGTAATATTGAAAGAACAAAATACCGTAAGTGCACAATAATGAAGACTATAATCACAAAAGTCAGTATGTGTATAGGTATAAAAGCTGTACTGTATCTTTAAAGCATTGTACAACATCTTAGCATCAAATCATATCTGACGTCAGGTACGAAGCACCCAGAATTCTTGGGCAATTGTATAGTAGAATGCTATCACAGAAGAATAAAGAAGTCTTAGTAATTGAAGGATATGTGTATCATTTAGAAAAGAAGTCTCATAGTACACGTTATTGGTGTTGCAAACTAAAACAGAGTGGCAGTTGTGAAGGGAGAACTATTACAGTGTCATTGTCAGAAGGTGAGCACTTAATTAAAACAATTCCTCATTATCACGGTGGTGACCCATTTGAGATAGAAAATTATAGCGTGTGCGGTTCTCTGAAAGAGAAAGTGTCTACCCAGAGATAACCCTTGCTTGCTTGTTGAGGATGCAATGGCATCCACTTCACTTGAGTGAGTACCCTCGTTACCTAGTAAAAAAGCTCTACTGCAGCAAATTAGAAGAGTTCATTGTAAGCAACAGTATGGTAAACATATACCTCAGCTAACGTTGGAAAATCTAGATATGAGCAAGTTCTCATTTCAAAGTGGTACATTTACTGAAAAGCGAATGGTGGATTATACCTCTCGCAGTATTGTTGTGGTATTTAGCACTGTACATAACTTGCAGGATTTGAGTTCAGCCACAATATGGTTGATGGATGGCTCATATTTTAGTAAAGGTGTGCTTTGCAGACAACTATACAGCATTCATGGTATTGTGAAAAATGCTGGCTACAGTAAATGTGTACCATTATTGTATTACTTAATGTCCCGAAAGTCCTTAAAAGTGTACAGCATGATGTGGCACTGTGTGAGTGTGAGCTGCAATTAAAGTTTACACTTTGTGATTTTGAAGTGGCTGTTTTGAAAAGTATAAGACTTAATTTTACTGATATACAATCTAAGGGCTGCTTGTTCCATTTTGGACAAAATATCTGGAGAAAAGTACAACAGCTTGGACTAGGTTCACTATATAATTCAAATCACACTTTCCAGTTAGCGGCCAAATGTTTGGTGGGGTTAGCATTCCTGCCTGAATTAGATGTTCTAGAAATGTTCAACATATTAAAGGAGACATTCCCACAGGAAGGTAAAGATATTTTACTGACTGATATTTATTGGGGAAAATAAGATGGTTTTCCACTCGTTCTTCAGCAGTAACTAGGTTTCCGCTGTTATTTCCTATTTCGTTTTGGAATGTCTCAGAGCTGAATAGGCTATTTTTACCACGTACGCAAAACTCCACTGAAGCGAGGCATCACTGATTAAAGTGTCTAATAGAGAGTAAAGGTACGGATCTATCCATTCTGATGAATGCACTTGCAAGAGAACAAAATCGAGTGGATGGTTTATGGGAAAGACTTGCTGCAGGGTGCTGTACATCTCCTAAACGTAAAAAGCTAATAGAGAGGCATACTTGGTTTCAGTGTATACTGGATAATGTAGAAAGTTATACATCTATTGACTTGGTGAAAGCTGTTGCTCGTTTGTTGAAGATGTGATCATGTAACTTACATTGTACCACTGCACATCGGGTGTTTTGTCAGTTTGGCATATGCAGTGTAACTCATATTTGCAGTTTGTTTGTGGAAGGTGTGTTTGATTACTTCAATGGAGATAACATGCTATATGACTAACTAGGACGTCATGCTGGATCGTATACTCCTTTACTTACACAGGGTGTGTTCTGTTGATTTACAGTTGGGAGTTCTACACGTGAAGCAGTAAATGTTGGCAGATGTCAGACTATCTGTTTTCGAGATTTTAGGCTTTCGATAATGTGTTATTCAGTATTGTGCACTTAAGGTATTTTGTTCTTTCGATACTACAGTTTCGGTATTATGGGCTCCGATATTCTGTAACTTCAGGATTTAGTAGTGATCCTATATATATATATATATATATATATATATATATATATATATAGAGAGAGAGAGACACACACACACACACACACACACACACACACACACACACACACACACACACACACACACACACTGCAGGTAGTGTTGATTGTAATGGCTGGTGTCAAGGGGTGAAAGGAGGCATGTTGAAGAAGGGGAGGCATGTTGAGGAAGGGGACAGTGGACTATACTGTGTAATTTGCGTTATTTTATGGAATGGGAGGTGGTGCAAGGTTCTAGGGGGTGGTGGAGTTGGGTGAGTCTGAGAGTCTTGCTCGGAATATTCTTCAATAATGGTTGAATTTTATGTTTCAGATGCCAGTGACATCAGTGAAAGAATAACTGACCTGAATTGTAGTGCAGGAAGAGGAGTCATTTAAGGTGTCTGAAGGGTCATCAAATACAAAGTCCTCAGTACTCAATACTGATGGGTGATGCAGGCTGCAAGACCAGAGGGAGAAGGAAAGAGAAGGAGGCTGATCACCAGTCAGCAGGAGAGGGAGGAAAATGGGCCAGACAGAGAGCAGTGCCAGTTCTGGAGGGAGTCCAAGCTACAGATCACTGCATACCAGCAGGTTGTTGTTGTTTGTCTTTTCGGCTTTTCCCACTTAGGGGTCGCCACAGTGGAACTCCAGTCTGCTAATGATTGGCAGTCGATTTTTATGGTGACGAGTTGCCAGCCCGATGCCCAACCTTCAGCAAAGGCATTCCCATTCACGCATGTCTTTCGGAGGCCACTCGACTGTGGGAAGGACATGCAGACTCCACACAAAAGGCACTCCAGCCAAGAATCAATGATACCAATGTACAATCTGTTAGTGAATGATAATGTGGGGCTAGCATGAGTAGGCTAGTTGTTGAATGCTATAGATGAGCAGGACCGTAATGGATTGGAGGATTTCATGATGTTTGAAGATCAAGTACAGGAAGGGAAGAGCCAGGTAGGGTTAACCAAGGTTGCAGATGGTACAGGTGACATAGAACTAGTTTCAGTGATGGTAAGGGCCACCCACTGTCAATAAGGGCAGTAAATGAGAAGTTAGATTCACAGTTAGGGGAATGGCTTGCACACATTCCTTTTTGGTGGGCTGTTCTGGTTTTTCATAACCCTACATATCACCACAGCTGTAAATGAAAAGATATGGCGAGAAGACTACTTTGGCATGTTTAAGCTGGTTGATGTTAACGGTGCGCAGAGGATAGGAGATGCAGACTTGCCAGGGACAATGGATTTGTTGACAACTTTGTTAGTATTATGTAGGAAAAGGCAAGGTATGTTCAGGGCATAAACATGGGATAGTTGGACTTTGGGCTTCATTTGTTATATGTCTGTTATGCTGAAGAAGGATAGTTTGCAGGCTTTACTGCTGCTAGATTTTTTTTTGACAAATAAGGAGCTACAACGGTTGCTGTCAGGTGACCAACATTTTAGGAAGAAGAAGGTGGTAGATAAGACCATGCATTTGGAGGTCAGGCATGCTGATATTTGGTTAGCAAATATGCTAAACACCATTGGCGGTCACCTGTGGTTTGGGAGCGTTATAGGAGACAGCAAAGGGATATGCTGTTTTTCAAATGAGGTAAGTGTGCATGGACTGTGTGCCCCTTTACTCGTATATGCTGCATGTGTGAGGCCACACACACCATATAGAAATGCTGGCATAAGGAAGGTGGAGGGGTCCATTCTGTGGGACTGGCTCAAGAGAAGAGTGAGCAGGAAGATTTGGCCTATCAGAATGTTAGAGGGAAGGTGAATTTTCAAGGTCAAAGGGGCTCAGTTTCCTTTTGAGGGTTCTCCCAGAAAGCAATTTTGTCACATCCCTAAGAGTGCCGGTGTTGAGATGCCATTTGAAGAATTGTCCAAGTCCATACATGGCAAAGAAGGTCATACAGGGTTCCATTACAGATTTCCATTAAATCCATGGTTAAGGGGAACAATATGGCATGAACGAATTTATAATACAATAAAGGGAAGACAGACATATTGCAAGCATTGACTGATAAGAAGTCAGGAGGATTTTTGGCCAGTTCAAGAAGCCACCATTTGAGTCAGTCAGAGTGTCTTCTTTGAGCTTTGTACCCAAGAAGAGACAAGGAGAATGTTGTTTGATTCATCATTAATCTTTCCTGAGAGAAGATTCTGTTAATGATTACATTACTAAGATGAACACTCAGGTTAAATATTTATTGACAAGAGAAAACTACCAACCTGTGCTGTGTAAATGTCTCACCAAGCAAATAAGCCAAAGTAAAACAGTCCAAAAAGGTAGAATGATGAGATGACACCAGGCTCTCAGCATAAAACAAACAATTGTTTAGTTTAAAACAACATAAGTGCTTTCACAGCTCTTGCTGCTTCTTCAGATGTCAGTATAAAAATGCAGTCTCACACAAACAGCAATTTATACAGAAATTCAACCAGCAAATCAACCAGTTAAGCAATTATGTACTAAAAGAATGCACACAATAAATGTAATAAAAATTGAAAAATAAGAAATAAATTTAAAATCAACTAGTGCACATAAGCATATGTAAAGCTCATCTAAAAAGGGAGTGTGTCTGTAACAAAGGTTGAAGGGGGACTTTATCATTTAGTCTTGAACCATAATCAGCCCTTAACTTAGATATCCACTTGCTCTCTAAGCTTGCAGTTGCATTCTTGACATCACCCAGCCTCTTAGCAGCTACTTATGTGCACTAGTTGATTTAAAATTTCTAATTTTTACATTTTTATTACATTTATTGTTGGTATTCTTTTAATACATCATTTCTTAACTGGTTGATTTGCTAGTTGAATTTATGTATGAATTGCTGTGTGTGCGACTGCATTTTTATACTGACATCTGAAGAAGCAGCAAGAGCTGTGAAATCACTTATGTTGTTTTAAAATAAAAGATTGTTCATTTTATGTTGAGAGCCTGGTGTCATCTCATCATTCTACTTTTTTGCACTGTTTTAAATATTTATTGCTTGATGTTGCTGTTAATTTTATTAGAGAATTTGAAGACCTATGGTTGGTAAAACTGGACATTGAAGGTACTTTTCACTTTATGACAATGAGGTGAGATGATTGGCCAATGTTAGGCTTGTTTATGAATGGAAATTTTTATTTCAATAAGGCTCTGCCAATAGTTTGCTCTGTAGCATGTGCCACATTTGAGAACTTTAGTTACTTGTTACAATGGATATGGCAGTAGTTAATGGGAAATCAGAAGGCAGCTCATCACTTGGGTGATTTTCTTTTAAATGAGGAGGTTAAATCAAGGGGCTCAGGAAGTAGTGTGGACTTTTATTGCCATGTGTGATGAGCTAGGAGTTCTGTTACCAATGGATAAGCAAGAAGGCCCTAGTAAAGCTTTAAAATGTCTGGGCTTGACATTAATGCAGAATGGGATCCATTTTGTTTACCTCAGGATAAGTTGGTGAAGTTGCAGCAAAAATTTGGTCGGTTTCAATTGAGGGACAAGGTAAGGATTAGACAGGTGATCCAGTTACTAGGTTTCCTAAATTTTAATTGTAGGGCCATCAGTCCAGGTAGTCAGATTTGGAGGTTAATTGCCTACTTACTAAAGGGTGGTAAAAGCAAGCATCACTGGGTGCAGATCACAAAGCTGGTCAAGGAAGATTTGAGCTTGTGGGCATCATTTCTTGATTGCTTTAATGGTTTGTCATTTTGGCAAAGTGACTGGGATTCACAGGAGGAGTTGAGCTTATTTACTGATGTGGCTGGGGGCACATGGTGTGGGACCATTTTTTGCTGAAGAATGGTTTACAGCTTGATGGCCAGAAGGATGGGCAGATCAGTGGAGGAAATGTGGAATTTTTAGAGAGAATGCCAATTTGGGGAGATACAGTGGTGTGGAAGAGTAAACTGGCAAATCAAAAGGAGATGTTTTATTCAGACAACAAGTCTGTGATTACAGGTGTTGGCTAAGAAAACTGTCAAATTCCCATTAGTGTTGTTGGTCTTACGGAAGCTGGTTTTACAGAGCTTACTAATCAATTTTATGTTTTCAGCTAGGCATGTACACAATAGAGTTAAACAGCTAACTGATAACCTTTTTCTTTTCCAGTTTTCCAAGTTTCAGGCACCAGTAACAACAGCAAGGCAGAGGTCTGTAGTCATTCCAAATAAAGTGTGAAACTTTGGAGATTCACTGTGGGATGGCTAATACAAAAATATAGGGCCAAATCTACCTGGAAGGCATACAATATTGCTTTTTCAAGGTTTGTCAGTCAAATGCCAGTGCAACACAGGAAGTATTTAATCAAGTTAGTCATGCTGTATGTAGTGAATAGATGGTCTTAGTGGGAAGCAGTTCGAACAATCAAAGGGCAGTTGGCAGCTCTGAGTGTGGTAGCAAGGTTGTGTTGTTTGGATGATGTCTCGAAAGATTGGTTGGCAATGAGGATGTTGAAAGGATGGCAGAGACTGGGAGAAAATAGTGAAAAGGGACATTTTCATTGACCAGGCATGTGCTTAGAGTTTGTGAAAGGCCTTGCAGGTGGTGTCAGGAGATTTGTCCAACCTTACCAATTACTCAGCTCTGTTGGTGATCATGTATATGGGGATGGGGGGGGGGTAGAGTGAGTGAAGTGTTAGGTTCATTGATATGGAATGATGTTTGTGTGCTGGATTCAGTGGTATTAATTTGGCACAAGAGAATGAAGATGGATCAGTTAGGGAGTGGCAGGCCAGTGGTTTTGACTAAGGAGCATAAAATTATATTATATCCAGTAGGTTGGATAAAAAGGTTACAGAGTATTTGTGGAGATGTGGATGAGTCACTGTTTTTCTGAACAGGGCAGGGCACAGTCTTGTCAGCAGCACTTTTCAACCTTACAGTGCATAAGGCATTAGATTCCCAAGGAATAAGAGGCAGCAGATTCTGTGCACATTCTTTTAGAATTGGTAAAGTGGCTGATCTGGCAGAACAAGGGAAGTCAATTGAAGTCATTAAGAGAGCGAGGCATTGGGCATCTAGGGCTTATTTAGACTATATACAATGAAGCGTCTTTTCCATGTCGATTTATTTGTTTCAGATGGCATTGTAATTTGTTTTGTTTTTCAGATGGCACTGCAGCTATCCTGCTGCACTTGTTTGTATTCTGGGTGGAGAAGAGATCAGTCATCAGCCCTGGGGGTAGTATGTTGGTTGTTGCGGAAGCAAAGTGGAAAGTTGCATGTGTGGATTCAGAGGTTTGCTGTGCCATCAATTATCTGTTAAGTTTAAAAAGATAAAAGAGGTGTTGGGGATTATGAAAATTTTGATTGTGCATTTAGGGGAGAAAGAGTTAGGCTGGGTGCCCAAAAGGCAACTGTTGACCTGAATAGCTGGTGATCTAATTAAGTTAACACAACAGCAGCTGCATAAGACTATAGGGTGGTGGGAGATCCTACCTATTCTAGTTTTGAAGGAAGGGGCTACTTTTGTATCACTAGAGAGGGCCAGATGTGTTGTCAATCACTGAGTACCAAAGGCATTTAGATATTTAAGTGTGTTGGTGATTGAGCATTGAGACTTTGATGGTAGGGATCCCATTTGGTATAGAGATGATATAGATCTTGATCTGTTTAATTTACACTTGGCATTGACTGTAGGGGGTGTTGTCAGGCAGCTATGAGGGAAGGGGAAATAGCTTGTGCTCAGACTGGTGGGCAGAGAAGAGGGGTACAGGGTGAGTCCCTCTTCTGTTCTCCCTTCCTGTTTTGGCTGTAAGGTTAACTGAGATATGCTGTCTTTCAATTTTGGGGCTGCTGTGAGTGAAGGATGTAATACTGCTTGTCTATATTCAAGGGTGAGCGGTCAAGACTGCCTGTAATGTTCTATAGGTGTGTTAACATATGTGAGAAAATGCTTAATACAGGCATATACACAATTGTGTTTTATAAAATGTTTCAGAAGTTCAAGTACTTGTGCTGTAATATTCACTTGTTGTGTTAATAAATTGGTCATGATGGCAAAGCGCTTGGACAAATGAAGTTTGGTCACAGACATATTTATCCAAGGGACTTTGATGGGAACAAGGGCAGTAACTGGGAGAAAATGTGTATGGGGATGTCAAGGTATGGATCAAGGCAGAGGATAAAAAGAAAGGAAGTGGTTCAAGATGAGGAGGCAAGGCTTAAAGTAAGGAACAGGCTGGGAAGAAGTGAGAGCAATAGGAGAGGGTCTGGGTAGGTTAAAAGAAAAGAGTATAGAATTAGCTTAGTCTGTTGACATTGGATTTCAGTTATTCCCACCTTCCCACCCAGGTAGGTTAAAAGACAGAGTATAGGATTAGCTCAGTCTGTTGGCATTGGATTTCAGTTATTCCCACCTTCCCACCCAGGTAGGTTAAACGATCGAGTATAGGATTAGCTCAGTCTATTGGCATTAGATTTCAGTTATTCCCACCTTCCCACCCAGGTAGGTTAAAAGAGTATAGGATTAGCTCAGTCTTCTGGCATGAGATTTCAGTTATTCCCACCTGCCTACCCAGCTTGGTGAATAAACGTTGTTGAGGTTTGCTGAGCAGAGAAGAGGGGTACAGGGTGAACCTCTCTTCTGTTTCCCCTTCCCTTTTTTGATTGTGATGTTTGCCAATGTATGCTTCCTCGCAATTTTAGGACTGGACTGACTGCAGGGTGTAACACTGCTTGTTTATCATTGAGGGCCAGCTGTCAGCACTTCCATTATTGTTGTAATGTTCTATAGGTGTGTTAACATATGTGAGAAAAAGTTTAATACTAATGTGTTTTATGAAATGCATCAGAAGATGAAATACTTGTACTGTAATATTCATGTTTTATGTTAATAAACTTGTTGCAATGGCATATGTGGTGTGGTTCTTGGCTCAATTTGCTTGCACAAAGAATATTCATACAAATGCAGCACAAAAGTAAAAGCATTTGACTGGAAAGCCACTTCATATATGACCTATAGTAAACATTGTTTTTCCTCAAGAAGCAAGCCTATTGGATGCTAGACAAGAAGGGATGCTGAGAGAATGCAGGTACCCTTCTTGTTAAAACAACCCAATAGAAATGGCCTGCTATTGTCTATTGCACAACATTCTTTTTTTTTTTTTTTGCATACTGGTCCCTGACCATTGGAACTAGGTTATAAAACTAGGACTGCAGTATCTTGTGAAGCATAAAGGCTATTTTCACCTGCTCCCCACAAGACATATCACCACAGTGAAAGTGCAAATAAGTACATATCTGGTATGTCATAAACAACATCAAAATAGGTTTGACCTTTACTAATCTGACATACATTTCAGCAAATTCTATATTAAGAAGTATTACAGTGCCTTCTAGCTATTCTTTCTGCCAGCTTAAAACAATGGACTAGTTGTTCTGCAAAATATTATTTGTGTACAGCATAATAATTTACATATTTACAGTGCCCACATTTTTCAGTATTTTTAATTATCAGTTCCATTGTTCAGAAATCTATCAGCTTTTATTTGAATCTCTTCATTAGAAGTTCTGTTTATCTATAATTCATTTATGTACATCTTAGGCACTTAGTTTAATTAAATCTTGTTTTGAAGTCTTTCTTGCTAATTATTTTTGTTACCATCCATTGTGGACTCATCTACACCTAATTTGTGTTATTTTCTTTCACTTTTTTTCAGCTTCATCAGCTCCTATCTTATAGTTCTCAAATGTAAAAATTGTACTGTACCCTTTTATGTTTACTTTTGAGTGTGCACTACAACTTCTTTCTATGTCTGTTGTCTGGTTTTCATTTTAGCAGTGACTATTTTCATTGACAACGGTAAATTTAGCTTCAGACTATCCAGGTATTCAGCTTCTGATGTACAAATAAAGAATAATCAATATCTTTGAAACAGAATTACATTTTTTTCTATTTCCTATTTTATTTCCTGTTTCCCAAACTTTACAATTCAGACTGCAGTGTTTGACTATAATTATGAACTGTATGAACTAAAGCAGGCCATTTTACCAGAACTAACACAAAAGAAAGAAAAAAAGAAAAAAAAAAGAAAGAAAAATAAAAAAGCAGTGGTGTTCTTTCAGTTTGCTATACCTAGTTGTCATTCATGCTTCATCAAATGAAGTGTTCATACTATTGTTGTTTAATAAACCCTGAATTGTTCCTTGTCCTAATGCCTTACAGATTAAATGGAAACCCTTGGCTACTAAAGGCTAATTAGAGAAGTTTCCAAGTATCCATCAGACCTCAGACCATTCAGACATATTCACAACACTATCATGCCAAGAAATCCTATTCTTCCTTCACAAAAAGTGAGTTTATAATGTGCTGTTTTAACGACCAATGAATCTAATCTGCATATTTAAAAAACATATGCACATATATCTGTATATGTTATTCCAAGGTAAAAAGCAAAGACTTAAATCTCACATATTTTGAATACTCCTAAAGTGTAACAGATAAAAATAGAAATAAAAACACAACAGATAAGTTCTATGATTAACACAGTTAATCATATGTAAAGCAACAACCCTCATAAGGCTCTAAAAAAACTGAAACTAAATGTAAAAAGATTGTCAGACAGAAACTGCTGGATGTGAAACTATTTTCATATCTTATTATTTCAGAGAACATTAACAAATGTAACATTAAAATGAAACAGATCTTATCATCTTCATAGATGGGGTCCTGTAATTAGCTGGGATGTATTAAGGGGTTTGGTCATAGTAAGTTGGACACAGAAGCTTTCCATATCATGATCTTGTTTATCAAGTCAAGAGGGGAGATTTTGTAGAGAAACTTCTGCCTTAAATGCATTTCTGTAATTCAGTGGGTCTGTATGAATGTTAAGCATTGATGCCCTGTACTGATGGAGTACTACCACTGGACTTGAACCAAGTCTCTGTTTTTCAGGTTAAGTAGAACTTGCGGGATGCATTTTTTTTTAGGGGGGGGCTCCTACAGTTGAGCACCTTAATGTTGACTGGATCTTGCTTACTTATGCTGCAAGATTTAGAAAACTGGCATTGTCTAAAAAAGGCACTATGGGGGTGTACAAGAATTTGGGCAGTATACAGAAACCTATGGGGGTAAAGCTGCAAGCCAACCTGGCAAAGCAGTTAGGACTATCTACCATCTCTTCACAGGCTATAACATTTTGTATTTCCTTTGAATTACACCAGCAAATATGCCAATTGTTGAAGTTAATCATCTTTTGTTCAAAGTTAGGCATCATTCTTGGTGATAGCAGTATATACTCTTCAAAGCCTGGTTAATACTCTGCTCAGGCTCATATTTTGTGAGCTCCATCATGTCCCTCTTCATGTCCAGGGAAGTACATCTCAAGTCATTAACACCCACGTATACCATGACTGCATCATATATGTCCTTGTGGTGCAAGGACTTGAGTGGATGTCTGATGTGGTGAATCCTGGCTCCTGATAGGCAACTGACTATGACCCTTTCCTTGTACAGCCTGGTAGTGATGCTGTATCTCACTATGGAGTCACACTGGTGTACCACTGTGTATCACTATGGAGTCACCTATGACTAGGATATTGAACTGTCTACAGGGTTGCATTATGGACCTTTGAAATGGATCAGTGTAAATCTTAGATGTATGTCTTTGCTGTGTGTTTGTGAGTCTGTGTTGATTGTTGTGGGTACTGGTTTCTTAAGTAACATTTTGGAAGCCTTTGTAGTATAGACAGGTCACTTTTAAGATCCTCAGCATATGTACAGCTATGTGTTCAGTCTGAGCTGGGAGTAATTGGTTTAGCATAGTGGAGTGAGGTATACACAACATGCTTGTTATATGGACTGTCTACATGCGAGAATTTTGACACTAATAACGTTATATAACTACATTTCTCCATACATTGTGTAAGTTTATTTATGTAGTAAGTTGACAGGAAACATGATACAATTGCTGCACTGCCTCAGAATAGTCATTTCAATTAAGCTAGTTGCAGAGCCCAAAGTAAATGGCATGGATTGTGCCATCCCCAACAGAACCAAGACACTATCCTCCAAAAAAAGGAAGCCAATCTGGTGGTCTACAACAGAGGGAAGAAGATGTTGCAAAAAAGAGTAAAATCCCAAGATTGGAAGAAAACCCTGGTCAGCCTCAGCAAGAAGCTGAGATCCCTCATAAAAGCCTCCAAAGCCAGTTATGAAAATAAAATCGCCACTGATTCCAAAGACAACCACAAAGCATTCTACAGCTATGTCAAGAATTCCAATAGCAACACTCAGATCTGCTCTGAGCTACAGCACACTGGCACTAAATATACAGAACCAACGGATATTGCCAACATCCTGGAAGAGAGGTTCAGTGCTAATTTTACCCCCCTCTCACCCTCCAAAGGGCCCATCTTATTACCAGAAGAATGCAATGCCCCTGTAATCAAGATGAACAAGTAAAGACTGCACTCTGCAAAGCCAAGAACATAGCATCCATGGGACCAGACAATATCCCAAGCTGTGTTCTGCATGGACTACAGAACGAACTGGCACCCCACCTAGGTACCATGTTCAATCACAGCCTCATCTCAGGCTATGTGCCTACTGAATGGCACACAGCGACAGTTATCCCACTCCACAAAAAGGGTGCTACCACGGACCCCAGAAACTACCACTCTATTAGCCTGATGAGCCTGGTCTGCAAGGCCATGGAACATATCATATTGGAGCTTATACACAAAGACATAGATAACCTACAAACCCTGGACCCCACTAAGTTTGGGTTTGTAAAAGGTAGATCATGTCTACTAAATCTGATTGACTTCTATGAAGCAGTCACTAGAGCTGTAGACGAGGGCAAGGTAATGCACACAGCCTATCTTGACCTCGCCAAGGCTTTCAATACCATCCCCCACTCTGGAATTATAGATAAACTCACTAAACTGGGCATAAATCCCTATGTCACAAGATGGGTGGCCAACTGGCTCACTGAAAGAACCCACACAGTAAAAGTAGCCAACTCCAAGTCCGACTTCAGACCATTGATGAGTGGAGTACCACAGGGTCGGTCTTGGGTCCTCTCCTGTTCGGCATCTTCTACTCTGAAGAGCAGGCTAACACAGAAGGTCTTTGACTAACAAAGTTTGCAGTTGACTGCAAACTGGGAGCCATAATAGAATCAACTAATGATGTAGACATTCTACAAAAGGGCCTCACAGAGACAGATGCTTGGTGTCAAAGTCACGGCCTCAAGCTCAATGCCAAGAAGTGTATTGTCATCTCCTCTGGGGAAAAACTCGGTTCCCATGAACTACCACATAGGTGGTAGCTCACTAAACACTGAAAGTGTGATAAGAGACCTTGGGGACACAGGTGGACAGTAGTCTCTCCTTTGATAACCACATTGCCACAGTAGTCAGGAAATCCTTCTATGTGGCACACTTCATCACAAAAGGGTTCTCCTCTAGAAAAAAGGTCATTGTTCCTCTCTACTCATCCCTCATCAGTCTCATTATAGAGTACAATGCCCTGTTTGGCATGTATCTCACATGACACCTACAACAATTGGAAAGGCCACAGAAATACCTCACTAAGAGGATTACTGGCCTCAACCTGATGCCATATGCAGACCATCTCAAAAATCTTCAGCTCTACTCCATTGCATATCACCTACTCAGAGGCGATCTCTGCCTAACATACAAAGCTATGTCAAACCCAGATCTGTTGGACATGCTACACTTAAAGAAATCCTAATCTCTCCGAACCACATGCTCCAGGGACATAAACCTTGTCGACACAATAAACAGAACATGTTGGAGGGATAGATTCCTGTCCTAGAGACTTCCCATACTCTGGAACAAACTATCCATTCATGTCAAGCAAAGCTCCTCATTGGCCCTCTTTAAGAAAAACCTTGACGACTGGATGGGAAGTAGAAAATTCACCCTGGGGATCACTTCTCCTGTACTGCTTGACAGGGGCACAGGAAAATAATTATCTTGGGTGGCAAAAGCCAGGTAACTTTTTTGGCTAGGCTTATGTAGGCCCCAGGGCCCATAGCCTAGTACCTACCTATGAAAGTGCAAATCCATGTTCCGGATGCTTACTAATGTGGGCTAATAAAGGGGGGTGGTAGCACCCATGAGGTAGGAATTGATTTACTGGAGTGATATCTGTCTGAAAGAGTCATCTAAATCTCCACATGACAAGCCTCCTTGTGCAGCTTCTGAGAAAGAGTATTTTGGCTCATACATAAGGTATTCATTTTGGATCTACAAAAATGAACGAATAGAGAAAAACGGGGTTTGAGTCCACCACCTGTTAGGTAGACAGTATTTTGTCTACATTGCCTATAATATTCCCTTTGACATGTAATGATGTACAATGCCAGATCAAAATATACTGACAAACATAAAAATAAACTTCCTTATTAGAATGTTAGCATTATTAATGCCTATAATAAAAGAAAAAAAGATTAATTAAGGCCTCTGTTGAATCAAAATTTATACAAATTAAAGACCCTTTCCAAAAATCAGCAGAACCATGAAAGCTACCATGAGGAAGTTAGAGAATACAAACAAAGATTAAAATTGGGATTCAGTTGTGATGATAAACCCTGATAAACTACATCAGATGATTAATAATCAATACAGAACAGTGTTCCGAATTATTGTATAGTGCTATGACCCACTCTGAGCTAGATCTTCCCATGCAGCAGATTCCATTGCAGGCTTCTTAACTGACATTCCTGCTGGAACTGACACTGCCTTGTCTGGTCTTCTGATGACATTCCTGAGCTTATGTCTCTGCAGCAGACTGCAGTGTACTATAAGAGGACTCTAGGCAGTAGGAGTGGACTTTCAACAATGCAAACACATGCCATGCAATGCTGGGAGCCTGCGATAGTTTAATGTTGTTCTGCATCACAGCCATACTCATCCAGCATCACCAGCAAGGTGTCCCTGTAAAAATTATTCTGTACAAAGCACTGGTATAGGCCCACATGTTCCAGATGTGTGAATCATGGAACTGTCCAGATGGTGAATAGGCACATTTTATAAGTTATTTAGCATATTACACTCCACCTGGAAGCTGATGGACTGGAATTTCTTCTGGATGATACATTGTTGTCCATGTGGCTTAGGCAGGACCTTGATGGTGATGTGGGTAGAATCAGTTGCTGCTAGAATGTCATAGAAATTAGCTATTTCACCTAACTGCCACATAGTGGTGTTTCTCTCCTCTGTGTTCCATAAAATACACACATACTCCTCCACATGCTGCCATATGATATCAAGGAACTGAAGCAATATTCATGATGAGGATGCCTGTGATACACAGAGAATGTCCCATGATGTCTGCTGGGAGATTCTGTACCATGTATAGTAAATGTGAAACATTTCATAGTATGTAAAAGGATTGGTATTCCATGTATTTCTCAGGATTCCATGTGAAGATGGCACATTTTTACAAGCTCCTGTAAGGTCTCTCTCTCCAAAGAATAACATTTGAGTGGTATGTTAGGCATGTTCAGATCCATCTGAGACAAAGATGGTGACAATGCATGCTGTTTCAGCTAATGGCTATGACAACAGCCCTTATGATATACTGTCTGGCTAATACTGTTGCGACTTCTAGTATCTTTGCATGGTCTCTGCTTCTGTTCACCAAAAAATGACAGTATACAAAATTGATGTTGGTTGCTGCTCATTTTATGATCATTATAAATTTCTGAATTGTTCTACCATGTTGCTTACCCACACAATAGTTTGGATAATTTCCATGTCATTATACAGTTAGTTGCATAAGATGCCAACCTCACAGTTTCACCATGTTGCACAGCACCCCTATCTGTGTCTCTGAATCAGCCCCACCTTGTGTGTTGCCACTCTTATTGTGTTACGAATGTTAGCAATTACATTTGAACATCAATGTCTGAAATGTTTTCTCTTTTCTCTTTGTGAATTTCCACAATGATATGGCTTGTTCATTTCAGGCTTCTCAAAGACTGTGGTACACAACGTATTAAAGCCTTAGCTAGGGCAGGTAAAAGGGGGGTAGCTACCAATGTTCAAGATACTAGGGGACACTATTGAAACTTGTCATTGGAGTGTAAGTATAGTACAGGCATTCACACCAAAAGCCATTGGTGATATCACCTCTTCTTAAATGAATTTATTTAATAACATGGTAATTTAGCAATTGTAGCAAGCAGCTTGCATATGCTCTTGCTGCAATTCAGGGGTGTGATTCGGGAGGCATGACTATACAAATGTCATCCATTTACAAAACCTCTGGTGATGTTGTAGCTTCTAAAATGAAGGTATTTAATTCAGGGGTTGTTTTTCTTTTTTTTTTTTGGTCCTCTAAGTCCTCAACTTCAGGCTTGAGGGGGTGGCAGCTGGGACTTAGCTAAAGAACTGCTGCAGATTAATAGATGCTTATAGTGAACATCATTTTATATATTTTACCTATGGGAAGTATGAAGGAAAGAATATTATGTTTATATTGTATTGGGATGCAGAGACATTGTGTTGCTAGTAATATACTAGCTAATGATGCTGTAGCCACTTTTGTTTGGTAATACTGACATTTTTAGGCTTAGGTTTTCTAAGGAAAATATTGTATTGTATTCATAGCAGACAGTTTTAAGTTTAAAAAAAAAAGTATTGTTAGGATGCCAGAATTTTACACAAGGTATCTGATATGCTACTAGCAGTTTGACAGTGTACATTATGATATATTAAAATAAATGATAAATTATTTATTGGATATTAAAAAAAGAACGGATTACAAAATTAAAACAATAATATAAAATTTACAAAGCAAAATTAATTATATATGTATCAAACAAAACAAATACATTTGAACCGTTCTCAAAATAATGCTGATTAAAACAATAGCTAAATACATTCAAGCATTTGTGCAACATTTGTGCAATGAGACAGTTCTACAACCTGTAAGAAAACTAGCTGTAATTCATAAAACTTAGAAGTGCATACCAAGTATGACATTAAACACTCTAACGCCTTAAGGGTCTGAGCTTTAAATAATGTTTTATGGGATACATTCAGTTTATACCTGAACACTGATTAACATTCAAAATATACTGTTGTGCTTTATAAAACTTAATTATTTCTAGTGCTTGAATCAAGAATTTGCAATAACCATCGGAATCCTCAGACACATGCCAAAGCAATGATACACATTTTTTTTTTGGGCTGCTAAATCCTGGTTTTAAACTTTTTTTAAGTAACATCAAAGCCCATTCCTTCACTAATATAATTAGCACTGTCATTAAGTTACATGTTTCACTCTTCAAAGGTGTAGAAATTCTTGACTCACTTTTGTAGCTTTAAATCAATAAAAATGAAAACTAAAAACAATGAATGAAAGGCTGTCCAGCACCAGCAGAGGATTCATGTTTTTATTAAGAACCAATAATAACTCCTCTGCTGGTGCTGGACAGCCTTTCACTCGTTGTTTTTAGCTTTAAATCAACACAGTTCAAACTCTGATATTCAGTTTTTGTATTGAATCTATACTGTCTGATATTAGGTTGTATAATTAAGTCTTGCATAGTTTTATTGTATTTAAACACTATTATTGACTGCCTGTCGGCTATATTTACCACCTTATTACATAGGTTCATAGGTGTGTACTAGGCTAATGGCCCTGGAGCCTTTACAAGCCTAGCCCAATGGATTAACCTGGCATCGTGCCACCTGACCTTAGTTCCCAGTGCCTCTGTCGAGTAAAGCCATTCGAGTGATCCCTGGGGTGAATTTTCTATTTCCCATCCACTCATCAAGATTTCTCTTGAAGAGGGCCAGTGAGGTGCTCTGTTTGACATGTATGGAAAGTCTATTTGATAGCATGGGCAGTCTCTGGGTTATGAACCTGTCCCTCCAGCATGTTCTGTTGATTGTGGTAATGAGGGTGAGGTCTGTGGTAATGAGGTTGAGGTCTCTGGAGTGTGTGGTGCAGAGGGATTGGGATTTCTTTAGATGTAGCATTTCTAACAGAGCTGGGTAAGACATGGCTTTCTAAGTCAAGCAGAGATCGCCTCTAAGTAGGTGATATGAGACAGAGAATAGTTGGAGTTTTTTGAGTATGTCCATATAGGGCAAATTTCTAAGGCCTAGGATCATCTCTGTGAGGTGCTTTTGCAGCCTCTCCAGTTGTTGCAGGTGTTTAGTGAGTTACATGCCAAACGGGGCATTGTACTCAATGATTAGCCTAATGAGGGAAGAGTAGAGGGAGACAATGACCTCTTTCTTCATGGATGCAAAACCGTTAGTAATGAGATGTGCCACGTAGAAGGACTTTCTGACCACAGTGTCAATGTATTGGTCAAAAGAGAGGTTGCTGTTAACCTGTGTTCCCAGATCTCTTATAATGCCTTCCACAAATGAGTTTTCTTATTTTGTACTATCTGGAAAGTTCTGTAGCATTAACATGGCATGTTATCCTGGTTATTTTGTCTCTCTCTGTTAAAAAAAAAAAAAAAAAAACGCACAAAATAAATATGTATTTATACTGTCTGTTCACACGTTGTATGCGATAATTCACTTTTTGTATAACAAAGCTTTTCTTAATCATGAACTTCATCAGAAAAGGTTTACAAAAATCACATAGTGATTAAATACACTTGGTAATGTCACATGGATTTACAAACTGTCCAACCACAACACACTAAAATGAAATAAAATAATTCATTAAAGACATATATAAAATATTGACTATTTATAAATTAAACAATGTATATAATAATACATATGTATATTTGTTAGAAAACAAATGTGTTAAATATATTCAATAAAACATTTAAATCCTATTGAGTTGCAAAAAGCATTTAATATTAATAACGTCATTCAACCCAGGTGGTTGATCAGCGTTTAACATAATTTGCCATATTGCTTCTCTACAT